>NW_027461925.1:87500-105379 GCF_050947455.1 Rhinoderma darwinii | reverse complement strand
AATGATTATTCGGTATTACGCGGCTCGCTGCAGGGGGTGTATTGATGATCCGGATCTTTGTACACTGGGATCTCGTGGCTGGAGGTCAGGAATGCTCCTTGTCACTTTGGTCACCCATCTACAGCTTCCACTCAGCTTTCCTAGAGTCCTGAATGGCGGAGCTCCTAATTGATGTCGCTCACCACAGATTAGTCACAGGAGGGCCCATGAGCAGAGCGGGGGCAGTAATGGCGGATATAATGGTTGTCACCCACCGCCCCCAGTCATGTCCTCTCAGTTCCGTTTTTCGCGCTCGTCAGGTCATTCCGTGCGGTCGGCGGATTTCGTCTTTTCCTACTACGTTTATCGATGAGACTTTTACTGTATTTTAAGATACAAATCTCATGAAGGGAAGAGCCTGAGATGTGTAAGATACCCCCCCCCCCCAAGAAAAAGACGCTGGCGGTCGTATCATGTGTCGTTATGGAGCCTCTGACATAAACGCCAGCGGCTGGCACAGCATGGTCACTATGTGTCTGCCATGTGCTGCCAGGGTCCTGCCTCCTCCACCACCGCCATTGTCAGGAGCCACATCCTGACCCAATTACGTGATAATGTGTGGCGCAGGGTGGGTGACCTGTAGTGTCACATAATACCATGTCTTTATATATAGACCCACATGTGCCCCCGCTCGCTGCCATCTACCAACTGATAACAGAGCGAGAGCGCCGGATCCATCAACATTTACATAATGTCACGCTGTATATCACTATGTATCTGTCAGGAGGTGGAGGAGCGATGTTCTGCAGATCTGTAGAGAGGTCAGTGGTGTAATAATCTGCAGGATATATCACTATGTATCTGTCAGGAGGTGGAGGAGCAATGTTCTGCAGATCTGTAGAGAGGTCAGTGGTGTAATAATCTGCAGGATATATCACTATGTATCTGTCAGGAGGTGGAGGAGCGATGTTCTGCAGATCTGTAGAGGTCAGTGGTGTAATAATCTGCAGGATATATCACTATGTATCTGTCAGGAGGTAGAGGAGCGATGTTCTGCAGATCTGTAGAGAGGTCAGTGGTGTAATAATCTGCAGGATATATCACTATGTATCTGTCAGGAGGTAGAGGAGCAATGTTCTGCAGATCTGTAGAGAGGTCAGTGGTGTAATAATCTGCAGGATATATCACTATGTATCTGTCAGGAGGTGGAGGAGCGATGTTCTGCAGATCTGTAGAGAGGTCAGTGGTGTAATAATCTGCAGGATATATCACTATGTATCTGTCAGGAGGTGGAGGAGCAATGTTCTGCAGATCTGTAGAGAGGTCAGTGGTGTAATAATCTGCAGGATATATCACTATGTATCTGTCAGGAGGTGGAGGAGCGATGTTCTGCAGATCTGTAGAGGTCAGTGGTGTAATAATCTGCAGGATATATCACTATGTATCTGTCAGGAGGTAGAGGAGCGATGTTCTGCAGATCTGTAGAGAGGTCAGTGGTGTAATAATCTGCAGGATATATCACTATGTATCTGTCAGGAGGTGGAGGAGCAATGTTCTGCAGATCTGTAGATAGGTCAGTGGTGTAATAATCTGCAGGATATATCACTATGTATCTGTCAGGAGGTAGAGGAGCGATGTTCTGCAGATCTGTAGAGAGGTCAGTGGTGTAATAATCTGCAGGATATATCACTATGTATCTGTCAGGAGGTGGAGGAGCGATGTTCTGCAGATCTGTAGAGAGGTCAGTGGTGTAATAATCTGCAGGATATATCACTATGTATCTGTCAGGAGGTAGAGGAGCGATGTTCTGCAGATCTGTAGAGAGGTCAGTGGTGTAATAATCTGCAGGATATATCACTATGTATCTGTCAGGAGGTAGAGGAGCGATGTTCTGCAGATCTGTAGAGAGGTCAGTGGTGTAATAATCTGCAGGATATATCACTATGTATCTGTCAGGAGGTGGAGGAGCGATGTTCTGCAGATCTGTAGAGAGGTCAGTGGTGTAATAATCTGCAGGATATATCACTATGTATCTGTCAGGAGGTGGAGGAGCGATGTTCTGCAGATCTGTGGAGAGGTCAGTGGTGTAATAATCTGCAGGATATATCACTATGTATCTGTCAGGAGGTAGAGGAGCGATGTTCTGCAGATCTGTAGAGAGGTCAGTGGTGTAATAATCTGCAGGGTATATCACTATGTATCTGTCAGGAGGTAGAGGAGCAATGTTCTGCAGATCTGTAGAGGGGTCAGTGGTGTAATAATCTGCAGGATATATCACTATGTATCTGTCAGGAGGTAGAGGAGCGATGTTCTGCAGATCTGTAGAGAGGTCAGTGGTGTAATAATCTGCAGGATATATCACTATGTATCTGTCAGGAGGTAGAGGAGCGATGTTCTGCAGATCTGTAGAGAGGTCAGTGGTGTAATAATCTGCAGGATATATCACTATGTATCTGTCAGGAGGTAGAGGAGCGATGTTCTGCAGATCTGTAGAGAGGTCAGTGGTGTAATAATCTGCAGGATATATCACTGTGTATCTGTCAGGAGGTAGAGGAGCGATGTTCTGCAGATCTGTAGAGAGGTCAGTGGTGTAATAATCTGCAGTATATATCACTATGTATCTGTCAGGAGGTAGAGGAGCGATGTTCTGCAGATCTGTAGAGAGGTCAGTGGTGTAATAATCTGCAGGATATATCACTATGTATCTGTCAGGAGGTGGAGGAGCGATGTTCTGCAGATCTGTAGAGAGGTCAGTGGTGTAAGAATCTGCAGGATATATCACTATGTATCTGTCAGGAGGTAGAGGAGCAATGTTCTGCAGATCTGTAGAGAGGTCAGTGGTGTAATAATCTGCAGAATATATCACTATGTATCTGTCAGGAGGTGGAGGAGCGATGTTCTGCAGATCTGTAGAGAGGTCAGTGGTGTAATAATCTGCAGGATATGTCACTATGTATCTGTCAGGAGGTGGAGGAGCGATGTTCTGCAGATCTGTAGAGAGGTCAGTGGTGTAATAATCTGCAGGATATATCACTATGTATCTGTCAGGAGGTAGAGGAGCGATGTTCTGCAGATCTGTAGAGAGGTCAGTGGTGTAATAATCTGCAGGATATATCACTATGTATCTGTCAGGAGGTGGAGGAGCGATGTTCTGCAGATCTGTAGAGAGGTCAGTGGTGTAATAATCTGCAGGATATATCACTATGTATCTGTCAGGAAGTGGAGGAGCGATGTTCTGCAGATCTGTAGAGAGGTCAGTGGTGTAATAATCTGCAGGATATATCACTATGTATCTGTCAGGAGGTAGAGGAGCAATGTTCTGCAGATCTGTAGAGAGGTCAGTGGTGTAATAATCTGCAGGATATATCACTATGTATCTGTCAGCAGGTAGAGGAGCGATGTTCTGCAGATCTGTAGAGAGGTCAGTGGTGTAATAATCTGCAGGATATATCACTATGTATCTGTCAGGAGGTGGAGGAGCAATGTTCTGCAGATCTGTAGAGAGGTCAGAGGTGTAATAATCTGCAGGATATATCACTATGTATCTGTCAGGAGGTGGAGGAGCGATGTTCTGCAGATCTGTAGAGAGGTCAGTGGTGTAATAATCTGCAGGATATATCACTATGTATCTGTCAGGAGGTGGAGGAGCGATGTTCTGCAGATCTGTAGAGAGGTCAGTGGTGTAATAATCTGCAGGATATATCACTGTGTATCTGTCAGGAGGTAGAGGAGCAATGTTCTGCAGATCTGTAGAGTGGTCAGTGGTGTAATGATCTGCAGGATATATCACTATGTATCTGTCAGGAGGTGGAGGAGCGATGTTCTGCAGATCTGTAGAGAGATCAGTGGTGTAATAATCTGCAGGATATATCACTATGTATCTGTCAGGAGGTGGAGGAGCAATGTTCTGCAGATCTCAGGTCAGTGATGTAATAATCTGCAGGATATATCACTATGTATCTGTCAGGAGGTAGAGGAGCAATGTTCTACAGATCTGTAGAGAGGACAGTGGTGTAATAATCTGCAGGATATATCACTATGTATCTGTCAGGAGGTAGAGGAGCGATGTTCTGCAGATCTGTAGAGAGGTCAGTGGTGTAATAATCTGCAGGATATATCACTATGTATCTGTCAGGAGGTGGAGGAGCGATGTTCTGCAGATCTGTAGAGAGATCAGTGGTGTAATAATCTGCAGGATATATCACTATGTATCTGTCAGGAGGTGGAGGAGCGATGTTCTGCAGATCTCTAGAGGGGTCAGTGGTGTAATAATCTGCAGGATATATCACTATGTATCTGTCAGGAGGTAGAGGAGCGATGCTCTGCAGATCTGTAGAGAGGTCAGTGGTGTAATACTCTACAGGATATATCACTGTATCTGTCAGGAGGTAGAGGAGCGATGTTCTGCAGATCTGTAGAGAGGTCAGTGGTGTAATAATCTGCAGGATATATCACTATGTATCTGTCAGGAGGTAGAGGAGCGATGTTCTGCAGATCTGTAGAGAGGTCAGTGGTGTAATAATCTGCAGTATATATCACTATGTATCTGTCAGGAGGTGGAGGAGCGATGTTCTGCAGATCTGTAGAGGTCAGTGGTGTAATAATCTGCAGTATATATCACTATGTATCTGTCAGGAGGTAGAGGAGCAATGTTCTGCAGATCTGTAGGGAGGACAGTGGAGTAATAATCTGCAGGATATATCACTATGTATCTGTCAGGAGGTGGAGGAGCGATGTTCTGCAGATCTCAGGTCAGTGATGTAATAATCTGCAGGATATATCACTATGTATCTGTCAGGAGGTAGAGGAGCGATGTTCTGCAGATCTGTAGAGAGGTCAGTGGTGTAATAATCTGCAGGATATATCACTATGTATCTGTCAGGAGGTAGAGGAGCGATGTTCTACAGATCTGTAGAGAGGTCAGTGGTGTAATAATCTGCAGGATATATCACTATGTATCTGTCAGGAGGTGGAGGAGCGATGTTCTGCAGATCTGTAGAGAGGTCAGTGGTGTAATAATCTGCAGGATATATCACTATGTATCTGTCAGGAGGTAGAGGAGCGATGTTCTGCAGATCTGTAGAGAGGTCAGTGGTGTAATAATCTGCAGGATATATCACTATGTATCTGTCAGGAGGTGGAGGAGCGATGTTCTGCAGATCTGTAGAGGTCAGTGGTGTAATAATCTGCAGTATATATCACTATGTATCTGTCAGGAGGTAGAGGAGCAATGTTCTGCAGATCTGTAGGGAGGACAGTGGAGTAATAATCTGCAGGATATATCACTATGTATCTGTCAGGAGGTGGAGGAGCGATGTTCTGCAGATCTCAGGTCAGTGATGTAATAATCTGCAGGATATATCACTATGTATCTGTCAGGAGGTAGAGGAGCGATGTTCTGCAGATCTGTAGAGAGGTCAGTGGTGTAATAATCTGCAGGATATATCACTATGTATCTGTCAGGAGGTAGAGGAGCGATGTTCTACAGATCTGTAGAGAGGTCAGTGGTGTAATAATCTGCAGGATATATCACTATGTATCTGTCAGGAGGTGGAGGAGCGATGTTCTGCAGATCTGTAGAGAGGTCAGTGGTGTAATAATCTGCAGGATATATCACTATGTATCTGTCAGGAGGTAGAGGAGCGATGTTCTGCAGATCTGTAGAGGGGTCAGTGGTGTAATAATCTGCAGGATATATCACTATGTATCTGTCAGGAGGTAGAGGAGCGATGTTCTGCAGATCTGTAGAGGTCAGTGGTGTAATAGTCTGCAGGATATATCACTATGTATCTGTCAGGAGGTAGTGGAGCGATGTTCTGCAGATCTGTAGAGAGGTCAGTGGTGTAATAATCTGCAGGATATATCACTATGTATCTGTCAGGAGGTGGAGGAGCAATGTTCTGCAGATCTGTAGAGGGGTCAGTGGTGTAATAATCTGCAGGATATATCACTATGTATCTGTCAGGAGGTGGAGGAGCGATGTTCTGCAGATCTGTAGAGAGGTCAGTGGTGTAATAATCTGCAGGGTATATCACTATGTATCTGTCAGGAGGTAGAGGAGCGATGTTCTGCAGATCTGTAGAGAGGTCAGTGGTGTAATAATCTGCAGGATATATCACTATGTATCTGTCAGGAGGTAGAGGAGCGATGTTCTGCAGATCTGTAGAGAGGTCAGTGGTGTAATAATCTGCAGGATATATCACTATGTATCTGTCAGGAGGTAGAGGAGCGATGTTCTGCAGATCTGTAGAGAGGTCAGTGGTGTAATAATCTGCAGGATATATCACTATGTATCTGTCAGGAGGTAGAGGAGCGATGTTCTGCAGATCTGTAGAGAGGTCAGTGGTGTAATAATCTGCAGGATATATCACTATGTATCTGTCAGGAGGTGGAGGAGCGATGTTCTGCAGATCTGTAGAGAGGTCAGTGGTGTAATAATCTGCAGGATATATCACTATGTATCTGTCAGGAGGTAGAGGAGCGATGTTCTGCAGATCTGTAGAGAGGTCAGTGGTGTAATAATCTGCAGGATATATCACTATGTATCTGTCAGGAGGTAGAGGAGCGATGTTCTGCAGATCTGTAGAGAGGTCAGTGGTGTAATAATCTGCAGTATATATCACTATGTATCTGTCAGGAGGTAGAGGAGCGATGTTCTGCAGATCTGTAGAGAGGTCAGTGGTGTAATAATCTGCAGGATATATCACTATGTATCTGTCAGGAGGTGGAGGAGCGATGTTCTGCAGATCTGTAGAGAGGTCAGTGGTGTAATAATCTGCAGAATATATCACTATGTATCTGTCAGGAGGTAGAGGAGCGATGTTCTGCAGATCTGTAGAGAGATCAGTGGTGTAATAATCTGCAGGATATATCACTATGTATCTGTCAGGAGGTGGAGGAGCAATGTTCTGCAGATCTGTAGAGAGGTCAGTGGTGTAATAATCTGCAGGATATATCACTATGTATCTGTCAGGAGGTAGAGGAGCAATGTTCTGCAGATCTGTAGAGAGGTCAGTGGTGTAATAATCTGCAGGATATATCACTATGTATCTGTCAGGAGGTAGAGGAGCGATGTTCTGCAGATCTGTAGAGAGGTCAGTGGTGTAATAATCTGCAGGATATATCACTATGTATCTGTCAGGAGGTGGAGGAGCAATGTTCTGCAGATCTGTAGAGAGGTCAGTGGTGTAATAATCTGCAGGATATATCACTATGTATCTGTCAGGAGGTAGAGGAGCGATGTTCTGCAGATCTGTAGAGAGGTCAGTGGTGTAATAATCTGCTGGATATATCACTATGTATCTGTCAGGAGGTGGAGGAGCAATGTTCTGCAGATCTGTAGAGAGGTCAGTGGTGTAATAATCTGCAGGGTATATCACTATGTATCTGTCAGGAGGTAGAGGAGCAATGTTCTGCAGATCTGTAGAGAGGTCAGTGGTGTAATAATCTGCAGGATATATCACTATGTATCTGTCAGGAGGTAGAGGAGCAATGTTCTGCAGATCTGTAGAGAGGTCAGTGGTGTAATAATCTGCAGGATATATCACTATGTATCTGTCAGGAGGTAGAGGAGCGATGCTCTGCAGATCTGTAGAGAGGTCAGTGGTGTAATAATCTGCATGATATATCACTATGTATCTGTCAGGAGGTAGAGGAGCGATGTTCTGCAGATCTGTAGAGAGGTCAGTGGTGTAATAATCTGCATGATATATCACTATGTATCTGTCAGGAGGTAGAGGAGCGATGCTCTGCAGATCTGTAGAGAGGTCAGTGGTGTAATAATCTGCATGATATATCACTATGTATCTGTCAGGAGGTAGAGGAGCGATGCTCTGCAGATCTGTAGAGAGGTCAGTGGTGTAATAATCTGCATGATATATCACTATGTATCTGTCAGGAGGTAGAGGAGCAATGTTCTGCAGATCTGTAGAGAAGTCAGTGGTGTAATAATCTGCAGGATATATCACTATGTATCTGTCAGGAGGTAGAGGAGCAATGTTCTGCAGATCTGTAGAGAGGTCAGTGGTGTAATAATCTGCAGGATATATCACTGTGTATCTGTCAGGAGGTGGAGGAGCGATGTTCTGCAGATCTGTAGAGAGGTCAGTGGTGTAATAATCTGCAGGATATATCACTATGTATCTGTCAGGAGGTAGAGGAGCGATGTTCTGCAGATCTGTAGAGAGGTCAGTGGTGTAATAATCTGCAGGATATATCACTATGTATCTGTCAGGAGGTAGAGGAGCAATGTTCTGCAGATCTGTAGAGAGGTCAGTGGTGTAATATTCTGCAGGATATATCACTATGTATCTGTCAGGAGGTGGAGGAGCAATGTTCTGCAGATCTGTAGAGGTCAGTGGTGTAATAATCTGCAGGATATATCACTATGTATCTGTCAGGAGGTAGAGGAGCGATGTTCTGCAGATCTGTAGAGAGGTCAGTGGTGTAATAATCTGCAGGATATATCACTATGTATCTGTCAGGAGGTAGAGGAGCAATGTTCTGCAGATCTGTAGAGAGGTCAGTGGTGTAATAATCTGCAGGATATATCACTATGTATCTGTCAGGAGGTAGAGGAGCGATGCTCTGCAGATCTGTAGAGAGGACAGTGGTGTAATAATCTGCAGGATATATCACTATGTATCTGTCAGGAGGTGGAGGAGCGATGTTCTGCAGATCTGTAGAGAGGTCAATGGTGTAATAATCTGCAGGATATATCACTATGTATCTGTCAGGAGGTAGAGGAGCGATGTTCTGCAGATCTGTAGAGAGGTCAGTGGTGTAATAATCTGCAGGATATATCACTATGTATCTGTCAGGAGGTAGAGGAGCGATGTTCTGCAGATCTGTAGAGAGATCAGTGGTGTAATAATCTGCAGGATATATCACTATGTATCTGTCAGGAGGTAGAGGAGCAATGTTCTGCAGATCTGTAGAGAGGTCAGTGGTGTAATAATCTGCAGGATATATCACTATGTATCTGTCAGGAGGTAGAGGAGCGATGCTCTGCAGATCTGTAGAGAGATCAGTGGTGTAATAATCTGCAGGATATATCACTATGTATCTGTCAGGAGGTGGAGGAGCGATGTTCTGCAGATCTGTAGAGAGGTCAGTGGTGTAATAATCTGCAGGATATATCACTATGTATCTGTCAGGAGGTAGAGGAGCGATGTTCTGCAGATCTGTAGAGAGGTCAGTGGTGTAATAATCTGCAGGATATATCACTATGTATCTGTCAGGAGGTAGAGGAGCGATGTTCTGCAGATCTGTAGAGAGGTCAGTGGTGTAATAATCTGCAGGATATATCCCTATGTATCTGTCAGGAGGTAGAGGAGCAATGTTCTGCAGATCTGTAGAGAGGTCAGTGGTGTAATAATCTGCAGGATATCACTATGTATCTGTCAGGAGGTGGAGGAGCGATGTTCTGCAGATCTGTAGAGAGGTCAGTGGTGTAATAATCTGCAGGATATATCACTATGTATCTGTCAGGAGGTGGAGGAGCAATGTTCTGCAGATCTGTAGAGAGGACAGTGGTGTAATAATCTGCAGGATATATCACTATGTATCTGTCAGGAGGTGGAGGAGCGATGTTCTGCAGATCTGTAGAGAGGTCAGTGGTGTAATAATCTGCAGGATATATCACTATGTATCTGTCAGGAGGTGGAGGAGCAATGTTCTGCAGATCTGTAGAGAGGTCAGTGGTGTAATAATCTGCAGGATATATCACTATGTATCTGTCAGGAGGTGGAGGAGCGATGTTCTGCAGATCTGTAGAGAGGTCTGTGGTGTAATAATCTGCAGGATATATCACTATGTATCTGTCAGGAGGTAGAGGAGCAATGTTCTGCAGATCTGTAGAGAGGTCAGTGGTGTAATAATCTGCAGGATATATCACTATGTATCTGTCAGGAGGTGGAGGAGCGATGTTCTGCAGATCTGTAGAGAGGTCAGTGGTGTAATAATCTGCAGGATATATCACTATGTATCTGTCAGGAGGTAGAGGAGCAATGTTCTGCAGATCTGTAGAGAGGTCAGTGGTGTAATAATCTGCAGGATATATCACTATGTATCTGTCAGGAGGTAGAGGAGCGATGTTCTGCAGAGCTGTAGAGAGGTCAGTGGTGTAATAATCTGCAGGATATATCACTATGTATCTGTCAGGAGGTAGAGGAGCGATGTTCTGCAGATCTGTAGAGAGGTCAGTGGTGTAATAATCTGCAGGATATATCACTATGTATCTGTCAGGAGGTAGAGGAGCGATGTTCTGCAGATCTGTAGAGAGGTCAGTGGTGTAATAATCTGCAGGATATATCACTATGTATCTGTCAGGAGGTAGAGGAGCGATGTTCTGCAGATCTGTAGAGGGGTCAGTGGTGTAATAATCTGCAGGATATATCACTATGTATCTGTCAGGAGGTAGAGGAGCAATGTTCTGCAGATCTGTAGAGAGGTCAGTGGTGTAATAATCTACAGGATATATCACTATGTATCTGTCAGGAGGTAGAGGAGCGATGTTCTGCAGATCTGTAGAGAGGTCAGTGGTGTAATAATCTGCAGGATATATCACTATGTATCTGTCAGGAGGTAGAGGAGCAATGTTCTGCAGATCTGTAGAGAGGTCAGTGGTGTAATAATCTGCAGGATATATCACTATGTATCTGTCAGGAGGTAGAGGAGCGATGTTCTGCAGATCTGTAGAGAGGTCAGTGGTGTAATAATCTGCAGGATATATCACTATGTATCTGTCAGGAGGTAGAGGAGTGATGCTCTGCAGATCTGTAGAGAGGTCAGTGGTGTAATAATCTGCAGGATATATCACTATGTATCTGTCAGGAGGTAGAGGAGCGATGTTCTGCAGATCTGTAGAGAGGTCAGTGGTGTAATAATCTGCAGGATATATCACTATGTATCTGTCAGGAGGTAGAGGAGCGATGTTCTGCAGATCTGTAGAGGGGTCAGTGGTGTAATAATCTGCAGGATATATCACTATGTATCTGTCAGGAGGTAGAGGAGCAATGTTCTGCAGATCTGTAGAGAGGTCACTGGTGTAATAATCTACAGGATATATCACTATGTATCTGTCAGGAGGTAGAGGAGCGATGTTCTGCAGATCTGTAGAGAGGTCAGTGGTGTAATAATCTGCAGGATATATCACTATGTATCTGTCAGGAGGTGGAGGAGCGATGTTCTGCAGATCTGTAGAGAGATCAGTGGTGTAATAATCTGCAGGATATATCACTATGTATCTGTCAGGAGGTAGAGGAGCAATGTTCTGCAGATCTGTAGAGAGGACAGTGGTGTAATAATCTGCAGGATATATCACTATGTATCTGTCAGGAGGTGGAGGAGCGATGTTCTGCAGATCTGTAGAGAGGTCAGTGGTGTAATAATCTGCAGGATATATCACTATGTATCTGTCAGGAGGTAGAGGAGCGATGTTCTGCAGATCTGTAGAGAGGTCGGTGAGATCACACACAGGTGACATCATACACAGGTGACATACACAGGTGACATCACACACAGGTGACATTACACACAGGTGACATACACAGGTGACATCATACACAGGTAATTAATTATGTCTATGAGATATGTGTAAACTAGTAATCATGGGGGAGGGGAGGTTTCTGTACTTCCTCCTCCCATTGAAGAACACTACAGCCAGCCTCTCCCCAGCCTGAAACGGCTGATAACAGGGAACAATAGATGGCAGTCACTTTTCCTACAGACTCCTACAGTGGTTTATAATAGGGAGCCATAGACTCCATTCATATGTCATACAAGCAGCCCCTCCCAAGTCTAAATTGGCTGACAACAGGGAGCAGTAGATTGCTTTGAACTGCACAAGCAATGAAGAGAAGACAGACTGCAGGTGGAGTGTCCCTTTAAGGAATGTCTTCTCTCCATTACATACAATATCCGTACCCGGTGCTGTAAATTGTCCTTTCCGAGAAGCTGCGGTTATTTGTGGCTGTTGTCACGCGTGGTCTCTGAGAGACAGGTCAATGCTGCGAAGTGCAATGTCAGGCACTCCAGAGCTACTGGGTAATGGTCTCCCAGAATGCAGCGGGGCAATGTATTAGTCTGAAAAGACGTTCAAGTAGTGACTTATCTCCGAGATGTCCCATTACATGTCCTGGCCCTTCATGTCACACCTTTTCTAGTTTCATGGATTAGAACATAGACCATTGACGCCAGTATTTCCTTAAAGGGCATGTCCACCTTCCATGAACCAGAAACCAAAACTTGTCTCTTACCTGGAAAGTTATCTTGTATTTCTCACTATTGCTTATCTTACACTTGAAGGTTCTTCTGTGACCGGGTGACAGTGATATTAGCCAACATGGCTGACAGGAAGTAACTTCATTTTGTGTGACCGGGTGACAGTGATATTAGCCAACATGGCTGACAGGAAGTAGCTTCATTTTGTGTGACCGGGTGACAGTGATATTAGCCAACATGGCTGATAGGAAGTAGCTTCTTCTTGTGTGACCGGGTGACAGTGATATTAGCCAACATGGCTGACAGGAAGTAGCTTCTTCTTGTGTGACCGGGTGACAGTGATATTAGCCAACATGGCTGACACGAAGTAGCTTCTTCTTGTGTGACCGGGTGACAGTGATATTAGCCAACATGGCTGACAGGAAGTAGCTTCTTCTTGTGTGACCGGGTGACAGTGATATTAGCCAACATGGCTGACAGGAAGTAGCTTCTTCTTGTGTGACCGGGTGACAGTGATATTAGCCAACATGGCTGACAGGAAGTAGCTTCTTCTTGTGTGACCGGGTGACAGTGATATTAGCCAACATGGCTGACAGGAAGTAGCTTCTTCTTGTGTGACCGGGTGACAGTGATATTAGCCAACATGGCTGAAAGGAAGTAGCTTCTTCTTGTGTGACCGGGTGACAGTGATATTAGCCAACATGGCTGACACGAAGTAGCTTCTTCTTGTGTGACCGGGTGACAGTGATATTAGCCAACATGGCTGACAGGAAGTAGCTTCTTCTTGTGTGACCGGGTGACAGTGATATTAGCCAACATGGCTGAAAGGAAGTAGCTTCTTCTTGTGACAGAATGGGAAGGCAGGCGATTTGTAGTGCGGCCTCACTGGTTGTCACCCCTGTATAACCAATTCTTCCGGTAACGTTTTCTTGCAGCTGAAGCGATGTACTGACGCCATCATGGAGGCTGTGATTGTGCCGAACATTTCCAAGGGCGAACCGAAGCAGAAGGTGACTCCGAAGAAGAAGCAGGGGGAGTCCTCCCTGCGCTCGGGGCGAGTTTCCAACCGGAGACGCTTACTCAGCTCTCCACAAAGTAGCACGTCCATATTCCGCGTCTTCACCAATGACAAAAGAGTCTTAACGGAAATAGAGGGGGGGAGAGTCCGAGGACGGGACAGGAGACGCCAAAGCCTGGACAGCTCCTTCAACCCGCCCCATATCCAGGAGGACTAGAGGCCTTGTGTCTTCTGTGGCACCCCCCCCCCCCATTACTGGTCCTCCCGCTATCACTTCTGTGGCTTTATGTGGACGGGGGCATTTACTTTTCCCTCCTTGACCCGCCGACTGTCCTTTAATCTACACATAACTTCTCTTATTTCATTTACATCAGGTCTTATCCTGCAGTCACAGCTAGAGCTGCACCGTGTATTCGCCTCCAATCCCATCTGAAGCTGCACCATGTATTATCCTCTAGTTACATCTGAAGCTGCACCATGTATTATCCTCTAGTTACATCTGAAGCTGCACCATGTATTATTCTCCTGTCTCCACCAGAACTGCGTCATGTGTTATCCTCCAGTCACACCCAGAGCTGCATTGTGTGTTATCCTCCAGTCACATCCAGAGCTGCATTTACAATTCTTCTGGCTGACTCTTGGAATTGTTCAGCATGATAAACCCCCCCATATTGACTCGAATAGCCTCCCATAATGCCCTGCAGTCCGCCGCAATGTATTGTGGGAGACATTTATAAAAACGAATGTTGTTTTTTTTTTTTAGAAGATCTGGAGAAGAAAGTGGCAAAATTGAAATAGTGATTGTTTCCATTTACAGCAATGAGATGATGTGAGGCCCTGCAGCCTGAGAGCTAACAGGAAAGCAGCAGCTCTGAGGCTTTTGGGGCGTGACCTGTCATTCATCGGACCCCCAACCCATTCCCAGCACAAAGGGCCAGAGACTCTAGTGGGAGATTCCGGCATCTTCAGAAATGGCCGTGGCCACTGACCAGTAAGAAACTGGGTGAAGGGGCTTCTGGGTCAATGAGCACTGTGTCCCCCTTTTTTCTGGGAATCAGTGGCGGTCAGGAGCCGGGCTGTCCGGCTGGCAGTGATCTGCTCTCTGGGGTGTAGCTTTTGATTTGCTGAAAGCTCCACTAATAAACTAAAGCTGCACAGAAGTCCTGCATTATTTCTTATACTCTAGTTACATCCAGAGCTGCATCAATTTGTATATTCCTGTCACATTCAGTGCTTTATCATTTCTTATACTCCAGTCACATCAAGAGCTGCATTATTTCTTATATTACGGTCACATCCAGAACTGCATAATTTATTGTACTCCAGTCACATCCAGAACTGCATCATTTCTTATATTCCAGTCACATCCAGTGCTGCATCATTTCTTATTCTCTAGGTACATCCAGATCTGCATCCGTTCTAATACTCCAGTCACATCCAGAGCTGCATCATTTCTAATACTCTAGTTACATCCAAAGCTGCGTGCACTATACTTCTGTCTGACACTTGTACCGCAAACTGCTGATGAATACACCATCATCGACTCAAATGACCTCCCATAATGGCCTTCACTCTGCCGCAGTGCATTGTGGGAACATTTTTTTTTTTTTATATATAGAAGATCAGGAGTGTAAAAGTGGCCGAATTGATCTTGTGATTGTTTCCATTTACAGCAATGAGACCCTGAGAGCTAACTGGAAAGCAGCATCTTTCAGGGTGTTACCTTCTACGTTGCAGCGTCGGCCATGACACCCCCCCCCGCCCCGCTCACCCGATATAAGAAATAATCTGAAATAATTTATTTCCAATTTTAAAATATTTTATTTGCAAAAAAACTAAAATTTACAACGTAAAAAATAAATCGCGTCATGTAAACCGTGGTGTCCCCGCCCCCCACACAAGATATATACAGTATATATATACACAGAGAGGAGCCGCTACAAAGTGTCACACCCCCCACACTGTACCGCCAAGGGTTAACAGCCCATTGTGCAATTTTAAAAGCGCCTGCACCGGCGGCGCCAATACTTTTCCGAATAGTGCGCCACGCTCATGCCTCTGCTACATCACCATCTCCTAGGGAGCTCATAGGCCGGCGTATACAGTATATACAGCATTATATATCATGTGCAAATGTCTACACCGCCCCCTTCTGGTGAATTTATTCATTGCCGTTCTAGAAGGCCGGGAAGAGTATAACCCCCATTCTCCCACATAGTGCAAATAACCCTCCAGTAAGAAATCCCATCCAGTCCCAGAAGAGTTAACCCTTTATAGTCCGCCCCCAGTGCATTGGGGGCACCAGCTGATCGCCGCACGCAGAAGAGTCAGGTCCAGCACTTGGCATTGCCCCGCGCCACCAGAAACTCTGTCAGAACTTTGCATAATAGTCCGGATGCCGCTGAGCCCGCGCCCTGTGCAATGAAGACGACCGCTGCAGCAAAACGGGGCATCCCGCCCGCCCGCCCGCTGGGGTGACCCTTCCAGGACTGCAGCGCAACCAAGATCTGCTCTGGGATCGAGTCATTGACCTTCGTGGAGAAGAAGTTGAGGTCCATCTTGACAGGTTCTGCTCCAACTGGAGTGGTCCATGGATGACCCCCGAAGCCCCAGCCTCAGATTGGACGTTACCGCTAAATAGACGAGAGGTCCAGATCCCCCTCACTCGGTTCTTCTCCGCCCGAAGACGGCGGACATGCTCCTCACGATGCCCTTGATGCCCGCGCTCTTCTTGCTCCGGCTCTCCCGCACCGTCTCCAGCAGCTGGTGGAAGACCACCAAGGAACCGTGATAGGTCTCCGCCGCCGAGATCTCGAAGAAGTCACAGTCAGAAGCGATGGCGAGCAGCCGGCCCTCCTCGCTAGAGATCTGCCGCCGGTGCTGGAGGTCCCGCTTGTTGCCCACGATGATGGTGGGCACGGAGCCGTGGCGTTTCTTGAGCTGGCGGATTCGCTGTAGCTGTTGCCGCACCACATTGAAGCTGTCGCGGTCACAGATGCTGTAGACCAGGATGAAACCGTCCGCCCAGCGCAGCTGCTCCTCGCTGACGCAGCTCTGCAGACTCGGGCTCTGCGGGGGAAATCCTGTTAGTGTCATCACTGCAGTCACTCCGTCACAATAGACAAGCATTATCAGACCCCCCGCCAGTTTATACGCCACATCACGGACTGAACACAGGACTAAAGGGGTATGCCCACCACATTCCTGATCCTGGGGGTCTGACTGCCGGGGGCCCCAATACTGACACTAAAGGGCCCGCAGCTCTAGAACACTACAAAGATCCCCAGCACATCGGCCCCCCATCCAAAGTCTATCTATCTATCCCATATCTATCTATCTCTCATATCTATCTATCTATCTATCTATCTATCTATCTATCTATCTATCTATCTATCTAATATCTATCTATCTATCTATCTATCTATCTATCTATCTCATATCTATCTATCTATCTATCTATCTATCTATCTATCTATCTCTCATATCTATCTATCTATCTATCTATCTATCTATCTATCTATCTATCTATCTATCTATCTATCTCATATCTATCTATCTCATATCTATCTATCTATCTCCTATCTATCTATCTATCTATCTATCTATCTCATATCTATCTATCTATCATCTATCTATCTATCTCCTATCTATCTATCTATCTATCTATCTATCTATCTATCTATCTATCTATCTATCTATCTATCTATCTATCTATCTATCTCATATCTATCTATCTATCTATCTATCTATCTATCTATCTATCTATCTATCTCATATCTATCTATCTATCTATCTCATATCTATCTATCTATCTATCTATCTATCTATCTATCTATCTCATATCTATCTATCTATCTATCTATCTATCTATCTATCTATCTATCTATCATCTATCTATCTATCTATCTATCTATCTATCTATCTATCTATCTATCTCATATCTATCTATCTATCTATCTATCTATCTATTTATCTATCTATCTCATATCTATCTATCTATCTATCTATCTATCTATCTATCTATCTATCTATCTATCTATCTATCTATCTATCTCATATCTATCTATCTATCTATCTATCTATCTATCTATCTATCTATCTATCTCATATCTATCTATCTATCTATCTATCTATCTATCTATCTATCTCATATCTATCTATCTATCTATCTATCTATCTATCTATCTATCTCATATCTATCTATCTATCTATCTATTTATCTATCTATCTCATATCTATCTATCTATCTATCTATCTATCTATCTATCTATCTATCTATCATCTATCTATCTATCTATCTATCTATCTATCTATCTCATATCTATCTATCTATCTATCTATCTATCTATCTATCATCTATCTATCTATCTATCTATCTATCTATCTATCTATCTATCTATCTATCTATCTATCTATCTATCTATCTATCTCATATCTATCTATCTCATATCTATCTATCTCATATCTATCCATCTATCTCATATCTATCTATCTATCTCATATCTATCTATCTACCTATCTATCTATCTATCTATCTCATATCTATCTATCTATCTATCTATCTATCTATCTATCTCATATCTATCTATCTATCTCATATCTATCTATCTATCTATCTCATATCTATCTATCTATCTCATATCTATCTATCTATCTATCT
>NW_027461925.1:67500-85000 GCF_050947455.1 Rhinoderma darwinii | reverse complement strand
ATACAGCCCCCCCCACATGTAGATTATAATCGTTACCTGCGGACAGACGGAGTCCCAGATGCTGAAGAAGGTTTCTCTGCCATCCACCGTGACGTTGTGCGTATAGATGGACTCTGTAATATAAAGAGGAGGGGGATGGGTAAATATAACATCTATCGGACATTATAACACGTATTATTACCCTCCTCATATTCTCCAGCTCACCTGTGCCCACATATTCTCCGATAAACCTCCGCGTCAGAAACCGGACCGTCAGAGCTGCCAACAAGAGACGGACGCACGTCAAATTTTGTACAAAATTTTAGTTACAGAAATTTCAGATTACAGGTAAAATCCACAATTTAAAAATGGGTGAAATTTAAAGGGGCAGTCGCCAGACTTGTCAGAAGAGCTGACCATCTAGTGACCTCTACAGACCGGACGATATAACACGTGCACCTACCGGATTTGCCCACGTTCTCGGCTCCTAAGACCAGGATGTTGGCTTCCACTTTCTGCTGCTGGTGGCCGATGTCCGTCATCTTGGTGTGCGGCTGGTGGCTGCTGCGGATCTGTACAACCATTTGTAATCCAGGATCAGGCTGCAGATCAGAAGGACGGGCAGAGGTGTGAGGGCACCGGCGCCAGGCTGCTGCATTTATAGGAGAAGGGGCGGGCAAGGCCTGGCAAATGACAGCAGCACCAGCCAATCACAGCGGACCTCACAGGGTTTGATGTTTACAGGACCAAAGCACTGTGCCCGGCAGGGGGTCAGTCATGTGTGTGGCACCGCCCGGCCTAATGTCATCAATCAGGGCAGAGACCACACCCCCATGTCACAGCAAATCCCCTCCCCCAGAGCAAGGAATCTATCTATCTCATATCTATCTATCTATCTCATATCTATCTATCTATCTCATATCTATCTATCTCATATCTATCTATCTATCTATCTATCTATCTATCTATCTCATATCTATCTATCTCATATCTATCTATCTATCTATCTATCTATCTATCTCATATCTATCTATCTATCTATCTATCTATCTCATATCTATCTATCTATCTATCTATCTATCTATCTATCTATCTATCTATCTATCTATCTATCTATCTATCTATCTCATATCTATCTATCTATCTATCTATCTATCTATCTATCTATCTATCTATCTATCTATCTATCTATCTATCTATCTATCTATCTATCTGTCTCATATCTATCTATCTATCTATCTATCTATCTATCTATCTATCTATCTATCTATCTATCTATCTATCTATCTATCTATCTATCTATCTATCTCATATCTATCTCATATCTATCTATCTATCTATCTATCTATCTATCTATCTCATATCTATCTATCTATCTATCTCATATCTATCTATCTATCTATCTATCTATCTATCTATCTATCTATCTATCTATCTATCTATCTATCTATCTATCTCATATCTATCTATCTATCTCATATCTATCTATCTCATATCTATCTATCTCATATCTATCTATCTATCTCATATCTATCTATCTATCTATCTCATATCTATCTATCTATCTATCTATCTATCTATCTATCTATCTATCTATCTATCTATCTATCTATCTATCTATCTCATATCTATCTATCTCATATCTATCTATCTCATATCTATCTATCTATCTATCTATCTATCTATCTATCTATCTATCTCATATCTATCTATCTATCTCATATCTATCTATCTCATATCTATCTATCTATCTATCTATCTATCTATCTATCTATCTATCTATCTATCTATCTATCTATCTATCTCATATCTATCTATCTATCTATCTATCTATCTATCTATCTATCTATCTATCTAATCTATCTCATATCTATCTATCTATCTATCAGATATCTGGGTGACGGGTGCACTGATGATTGATGAGCGCCCCCCACAGAGTAGACCCCACATTACCAGATAATTCGCACCTTCTTTCTCTAGGATGAACGGCACCGGGATGTGTAATGTACATTACATCTCATCATAGAGCAAACATTCATCTCCCAGCATAGCACGTCTCATCACTCCCATCATCCTCACCAGTGTACCCAGCAGTGTCACCAGAAACCGACTGACAGCTACATACTCACTGCAGACTATTACACCACTCACCTCTACAGACCTGCAGAACATCGCTCCTCCACCTCCTGACAGATACATAGTGATATATCCTGCAGATTATTACACCACTGACCTCTCTACAGATCTGCAGAACATTGCTCCTCCACCTCCTGACAGATACATAGTGATATATCCTGCAGATTATTACACCACTGACCTCTCTACAGATCTGCAGAACATCGCTCCTCCACCGCCTGACAGATACATAGTGATATATCCTGCAGATTATTACACCACTGATCTCTCTACAGATCTGCAGAACATCGCTCCTCTACCTCCTGACAGATACATAGTGATATATCCTGCAGATTATTACACCACTGACCTCTCTACAGATCTGCAGAACATTGCTCCTCTACCTCCTGACAGATACATAGTGATATATCCTGCAGATTATTACATCACTGACCTCTCTACAGATCTGCAGAACATCGCTCCTCCACCTCCTGACAGATACATAGTGATATATCCTGCAGATTATTACACCACTGACCTCTCTACAGATCTGCAGAACATCGCTCCTCTACCCCCTGACAGATACATAGTGATATATCCTGCAGATTATTACACCACTGACCTCTCTACAGATCTGCAGAACATCGCTCCTCCACCTGACAGATACATAGTGATATATCCTGCAGATTATTACACCACTGACCTCTCTACAGATCTGCAGAACATTGCTCCTCCACCTCCTGACAGATACATAGTGATATATCCTGCAGATTATTACACCACTGACCTCTCTACAGATCTGCAGAACATCGCTCCTCCACCTCCTGACAGATACATAGTGATATATCCTGCAGATTATTACACCACTGACCTCTCTACAGATCTGCAGAACATCGCTCCTCCTCCTCCTGACAGATACATAGTGATATATCCTGCAGATTATTACACCACTGACCTCTCTACAGATCTGCAGAACATCGCTCCTCCACCTCCTGACAGATACATAGTGATATATCCTGCAGATTATTACACCACTGACCTCTCTACAGATCTGCAGAACATCGCTCCTCCACCTGACAGATACATAGTGATATATCCTGCAGATTATTACACCACTGACCTCTCTACAGATCTGCAGAACATTGCTCCTCCACCTCCTGACAGATACATAGTGATATATCCTGCAGATTATTACACCACTGACCTCTCTACAGATCTGCAGAACATCGCTCCTCCACCTCCTGACAGATACATAGTGATATATCCTGCAGATTATTACACCACTGACCTCTCTACAGATCTGCAGAACATCGCTCCTCCACCTCCTGACAGATACATAGTGATATATCCTGCAGATTATTACACCACTGACCTATCTACAGATCTGCAGAACATCGCTCCTCCACCTCCTGACAGGTACATAGTGATATATCCTGCAGATTATTACACCACTGACCTCTCTACAGATCTGCAGAACATCGCTCCTCTACCTCCTGACAGACACATAGTGATATATCCTGCAGATTATTACACCACTGACCTCTCTACAGATCTGCAGAACATCGCTCCTCCACCTCCTGACAGATACATAGTGATATATCCTGCAGATTATTACACCACTGACCTCTCTACAGATCTGCAGAACATTGCTCCTCTACCTCCTGACAGATACATAGTGATATATCCTGCAGATTATTACACCACTGACCTCTCTACAGATCTGCAGAACATTGCTCCTCTACCTCCTGACAGATACATAGTGATATATCCTGCAGATTATTACACCACTGACCTCTCTACAGATCTGCAGAACATTGCTCCTCTACCTCCTGACAGATACATAGTGATATATCCTGCAGATTATTACACCACTGACCTCTCTACAGATCTGCAGAGCATCGCTCCTCCACCTCCTGACAGATACATAGTGATATATCCTGCAGATTATTACACCACTGACCTCTCTACAGATCTGCAGAACATCGCTCCTCTACCTCCTGACAGATACATAGTGATATATCCTGCAGATTATTACACCACTGACCTCTCTACAGATCTGCAGAACATTGCTCCTCTACCTCCTGACAGATACATAGTGATATATCCTGCAGATTATTACACCACTGACCTCTCTACAGATCTGCAGAACATCGCTCCTCTACCTCCTGACAGATACATAGTGATATATCCTGCAGATTATTACACCACTGACCTCTCTACAGATCTGCAGAACATCGCTCCTCTACCTCCTGACAGACACATAGTGATATATCCTGCAGATTATTACACCACTGACCTCTCTACAGATCTGCAGAACATTGCTCCTCCACCTCCTGACAGATACATAGTGATATATCCTGCAGATTATTACACCACTGACCTCTCTACAGATCTGCAGAACATCGCTCCTCTACCTCCTGACAGATACATAGTGATATATCCTGCAGATTATTACACCACTGACCTCTCTACAGATCTGCAGAATATTGCTCCTCTACCTCCTGACAGATACATAGTGATATATCCTGCAGATTATAACACCACTGACCTCTCTACAGATCTGCAGAACATCGCTCCTCCACCTCCTGACAGATACATAGTGATATATCCTGCAGATTATTACACCACTGACCTCTCTACAGATCTGCAGAACATCGCTCCTCTACCTCCTGACAGATACATAGTGATATATCCTGCAGATTATTACACCACTGACCTCTCTACAGATCTGCAGAACATCGCTCCTCTACCTCCTGACAGATACATAGTGATATATCCTACAGATTATTACACCACTGACCTCTCTACAGATCTGCAGAACATCGCTCCTCTACCTCCTGACAGATACATAGTGATATATCCTGCAGATTATTACACCACTGACCTCTCTACAGATCTGCAGAACATCGCTCCTCTACCTCCTGACAGATACATAGTGATATATCCTGCAGATTATTACACCACTGACCTCTCTACAGATCTGCAGAACATTGCTCCTCCACCTCCTGACAGATACATAGTGATATATCCTGCAGATTATTACACCACTGACCTCTCTACAGATCTGCAGAACATCGCTCCTCTACCTCCTGACAGATACATAGTGATATATCCTGCAGATTATTACACCACTGACCTCTCTACAGATCTGCAGAACATTGCTCCTCCACCTCCTGACAGATACATAGTGATATATCCTGCAGATTATTACACCACTGACCTCTCTACAGATCTGCAGAACATTGCTCCTCTACCGCCTGACAGATACATAGTGATATATCCTGCAGATTATTACACCACTGTCCTCTCTACAGATCTGCAGAGCATCGCTCCTCTACCTCCTGACAGATACATAGTGATATATCCTGCAGATTATTACACCACTGACCTCTCTACATATCTGCAGAACATCGCTCCTCTACCTCCTGACAGATACATAGTGATATATCCTGCAGATTATTACACCACTGACCTCTCTACAGATCTGCAGAACATCGCTCCTCCACCTCCTGACAGATACATAGTGATATATCCTGCAGATTATTACACCACTGACCTCTATACAGATCTGCAGAACATCGCTCCTCTACCTCCTGACAGATACATAGTGATATATCCTGCAGATTATTACACCACTGACCTCTCTACAGATCTGCAGAACATCGCTCCTCTACCTCCTGACAGATACATAGTGATATATCCTGCAGATTATTACACCACTGACCTCTCTACAGATCTGCAGAACATTGCTCCTCCACCTCCTGACAGATACATAGTGATATATCCTGCAGATTATTACACCACTGACCTCTCTACAGATCTGCAGAACATCGCTCCTCCACCTCCTGACAGATACATAGTGATATATCCTGCAGATTATTACACCACTGACCTCTCTACAGATCTGCAGAACATCGCTCCTCTACCTCCTGACAGATACATAGTGATATATCCTGCAGATTATTACACCACTGACCTCTCTACAGATCTGCAGAACATCGCTCCTCCACCTCCTGACAGATACATAGTGATATATCCTGCAGATTATTACACCACTGACCTCTCTACAGATCTGCAGAACATCGCTCCTCTACCTCCTGACAGATACATAGTGATATATCCTGCAGATTATTACACCACTGACCTCTCTACAGATCTGCAGAACATTGCTCCTCCACCTCCTGACAGATACATAGTGATATATCCTGCAGATTATTACACCACTGACCTCTCTACAGACCTGCAGAACATCGCTCCTCTACCCCCTGACAGATACATAGTGATATATCCTGCAGATTATTACACCACTGACCCCTCTACAGATCTGCAGAACATTGCTCCTCCACCTCCTGACAGATACATAGTGATATATCCTGCAGATTATTACACCACTGACCTCTCTACAGATCTGCAGAACATCGCTCCTCCACCTCCTGACAGATACATAGTGATATATCCTGCAGATTATTACACCACTGACCTCTCTACAGATCTGCAGAACATCGCTCCTCTACCTCCTGACAGATACATAGTGATATATCCTGCAGATTATTACACCACTGACCTCTCTACAGATCTGCAGAACATCGCTCCTCTACCTCCTGACAGATACATAGTGATATATCCTGCAGATTATTACACCACTGACCTCTCTACAGATCTGCAGAACATTGCTCCTCCACCTCCTGACAGATACATAGTGATATATCCTGCAGATTATTACACCACTGACCTCTCTACAGATCTGCAGAACATTGCTCCTCTACCTCCTGACAGATACATAGTGATATATCCTGCAGATTATTACACCACTGTCCTCTCTACAGATCTGCAGAACATCGCTCCTCTACCTCCTGACAGATACATAGTGATATATCCTGCAGATTATTACACCACTGACCTCTCTACAGATCTGCAGAACATTGCTCCTCTACCTCCTGACAGATACATAGTGATATATCCTGCAGATTATTACACCAGTGACCTCTCTACAGATCTGCAGAACATCGCTCCTCCACCTCCTGACAGATACATAGTGATATATCCTGCAGATTATTACACCACTGACCTCTCTACAGATCTGCAGAACATCGCTCCTCCACCTCCTGACAGATACATAGTGATATATCCTGCAGATTATTACACCACTGACCTCTCTACAGATCTGCAGAACATTGCTCCTCCACCTCCTGACAGATACATAGTGATATATCCTGCAGATTATTACACCACTGACCTCTACAGATCTGCAGAACATTGCTCCTCTACCTCCTGACAGATACATAGTGATATATCCTGCAGATTATTACACCACTGACCTCTCTACAGATCTGCAGAACATCGCTCCTCTACCCCCTGACAGATACATAGTGATATATCCTGCAGATTATTACACCACTGACCTCTCTACAGATCTGCAGAACATTGCTCCTCTACCTCCTGACAGATACATAGTGATATATCCTGCAGATTATTACACCACTGACCTCTCTATAGATCTGCAGAACATCGCTCCTCTACCTCCTGACAGATACATAGTGGTATATCCTGCAGATTATTACACCACTGACCTCTCTACAGATCTGCAGAACATCGCTCCTCTACCCCCTGACAGATACATAGTGATATATCCTGCAGATTATTACACCACTGACCTCTCTACAGATCTGCAGAACATCGCTCCTCTACCTCCTGACAGATACATAGTGATATATCCTGCAGATTATTACACCACTGACCTCTCTACAGATCTGCAGAACATCGCTCCTCTACCTCCTGACAGATACATAGTGATATATCCTGCAGATTATTACACCACTGACCTCTCTACAGATCTGCAGAACATTGCTCCTCCACCACCTGACAGATACATAGTGATATATCCTGCAGATTATTACACCACTGACCTCTCTACAGATCTGCAGAACATCGCTCCTCTACCTCCTGACAGATACATAGTGATATATCCTGCAGATTATTACACCACTGACCTCTCTACAGATCTGCAGAACATCGCTCCTCTACCTCCTGACAGATACATAGTGATATATCCTGCAGATTATTACACCACTGTCCTCTCTACAGATCTGCAGAACATTGCTCCTCTACCTCCTGACAGATACATAGTGATATATCTTGCAGATTATTACACCACTGACCTCTCTACAGATCTGCAGAACATCGCTCCTCCACCTCCTGACAGATACATAGTGATATATCCTGCAGATTATTACACCACTGACCTCTACAGATCTGCAGAACATCGCTCCTCTACCTCCTGACAGATACATAGTGATATATCCTGCAGATTATTACACCACTGTCCTCTCTACAGATCTGCAGAACATCGCTCCTCTACCTCCTGACAGATACATAGTGATATATCCTGCAGATTATTACACCACTGACGTCTCTACAGATCTACAGAACATCGCTCCTCTACCTCCTGACAGACACATAGTGATATATCCTGCAGATTATTACACCACTGACCTCTCTACAGATCTGCAGAACATCGCTCCTCTACCTCCTGACAGATACATAGTGATATATCCTGCAGATTATTACATCACTGACCTCTCTATAGATCTGCAGAACATCGCTCCTCTACCTCCTGACAGATACAGTGATATATCCTGCAGATTATTACACCACTGACCTCTCTACAGATCTGCAGAACATTGCTCCTCCACCTCCTGACAGATACATAGTGATATACCCTGCAGATTATTACACCACTGACCTCTACAGATCTGCAGAACATTGCTCCTCTACCTCCTGACAGATACATAGTGATATATCCTGCAGACTATCTCGGTATGTACTGGGCCTGTAGGGTGCGGGTGGCGGTGTTTACGCTCTCCACATTGTCTGTAGATGTAATCAGCTGATAATTTGCATGAGATGTGGGTTACGGGGACAGATCGATGACCCGGTTTATGATCTGCATAACAGGCACATGACATTGTGACCCGTTTTTTTCTTGAATCTGATGATGAGGATATTTCCTGCCGTGCCTTTAAATATTCATGATCCCTATAGGATTTACAAATCGCTCCTCACGTGTATGGAGTCGGGTCCGTGGAGCGCCACAATCACGTGGATGAGCGAGACGGCAAAGAATGGGGCTTCACCGGAGACATGTCTGCCACATCTACTCAGATATGCATGCACAGTGTCACCTTGAACACTTCTACAAACATTATTACACGACAAGGACCAGAAGTTGTCACAGCCCCGCCCCTTTTACTATTATAATAAAATAGACTTTTGATTCCCTAGGACCATTTAATTTCCGTACCTCAATCGCACACATTGAAGGAGGAAACAGATGCCCTAATAACACCAAAAACTAAAGGGTAAAACTACAACTAAATGACCCCTCAAAGTGCCAGTCAGGGGCTGGAAACGACGTGTCACGTGCTCCTAATCACTGTCAACCTTATAGCCAATCAGAAAGGCAGAGAGTGCCACATGACAGGAGGGGGTCACATGACAGGAGAGGTCACATGACAGGAGGGTTCACATGACAGGAGGGGTCACATGACAGGAAGAGTCCACTTGTTAGCGGGTTCACTTCTTCTGACCCTGACTGGCACTTGGTGGGGTCATGTACGGGGTGGACTTGCGTCTCCGGTTTTTGTTAGGACATTAGTTACGTGTATTTCTGCGAAGATGGTTTGAAAATCAATATGGCCGCCATTACAGCTCCACACTGAGGCCACGCCCTGTTCCTGGGGTCATGTGATCAGTATTGATCCTGTGAGTCACCTCCGCTGGGCTGAGACGCAGGAATGAATCTTGTGTCTCCCGGAGGCTTTTCCTTTAATGTTTTTCTGGTGCCAGGCAGCAATGGCTTCTAAGAAGCGCAAGCGGAGTGTTTACTTGTCCAACAATCCCACAATTCATCACATCACAGGCTCCAGACTAGCTGGTAACAGGGGACAATAGATTGTATTCACCTGTCCTACAGTCATCCTCTCCCAGCCTGACATGTCTGATAACAGAGAACAATAGATTGTATTCACCTGTCCTACAGTCATCCTCCCCCAGCCTGACATGTCTGATAACAGAGAACAATAGATGTATTCACCTGTCCTACAGTCATCCTCTCCCAGCCTGACATGTCTGATAACAGAGAACAATAGATTGTATTCACCTGTCCTACAGTCATCCTCTCCCAGCCTGACATGTCTGATAACAGAGAACAATATATTGTATTCACGTGTCCTACAGTCATCCTCCCCCAGCCTGACATGTCTGATAACAGAGAACAATAGATTGTATTCACCTGTCCTACAGTCATCCTCCCCCGGCCTGACATGTCTGATAACAGGGACAATAGATTGTATTCACCTGTCCTACAGTCATCCTCTCCCCAGCCTGACATGTCTGATAACAGAGAACAATAGATTGTATTCAACTGTCCTACAGTCATCCTCCCCCAGCCTGACATGTCTGATAACAGGGACAATAGATTGTATTCACCTGTCCTACAGTCATCCTCTCCCCAGCCTGACATGTCTGATAACAGAGAACAATAGATTGTATTCACCTGTCCTACAGTCATCCTCTCCCCAGCCCTGCCTGTCTGATAACAGAGAACAATAGATTGTATTCACCTGTCCTACAGTCATCCTCTCCCAGCCTGACATGTCTGATAACAGAGAACAATAGATTGTATTCACCTGTCCTACAGTCATCCTCTCCCAGCCTGACATGTCTGATAACAGAGAACAATAGATTGTATTCACCTGTCCTACAGTCATCCTCCCCCAGCCTGACATGTCTGATAACAGAGAACAATATATTGTATTCACCTGTCCTACAGTCATCCTCCCCCAGCCTGACATGTCTGATAACAGAGAACAATAGATTGTATTCACCTGTCCTACAGTCATCCTCCCCCGGCCTGACATGTCTGATAACAGGGACAATAGATTGTATTCACCTGTCCTACAGTCATCCTCTCCCCAGCCTGACATGTCTGATAACAGAGAACAATAGATTGTATTCAACTGTCCTACAGTCATCCTCCCCCAGCCTGACATGTCTGATAACAGGGACAATAGATTGTATTCACCTGTCCTACAGTCATCCTCTCCCCAGCCTGACATGTCTGATAACAGAGAACAATAGATTGTATTCACCTGTCCTACAGTCATCCTCTCCCCAGCCCTGCCTGTCTGATAACAGAGAACAATAGATTGTATTCACCTGTCCTACAGTCATCCTCTCCCCAGCCCTGCCTGTCTGATAACAGAGAACAATAGATTGTATTCACCTGTCCTACAGTCATCCTCCCCCAGCCTGACTTGTCTGATAACATAGAACAATAGATTGTATTCACCTGTCCTACAGTCATCCTCCCCCAGCCTGACATGTCTGATAACATAGAACAATAGATTGTATTCACCTGTCCTACAGTCATCCTCCCTCAGCCTGACATGTCTGATAACAGAGAACAATAGATTGTATTCACCTGCCCTAAAGTCATCCTCCCCCAGCCTGACATGTCTGATAACAGAGAACAATAGATTGTATTCACCTGCCCTAAAGTCATCCTCCCCCAGCCTGACATGTCTGATAACAGAGAACAATAGATTGTATTCACCTGTCCTACAGTCATCCTCCCCCAGCCTGACATGTCTGATAACAGAGAACAATAGATTGTATTCACCTGTCCTACAGTCATCCTCTCCCTAGCCTAACATGTCTGATAACAGAGAACAATAGATTGTATTCACCTGTCCTACAGTCATCCTTCCCCAGCCTGACATGTCTGATAACAGAGAACAATAGATTGTATTCACCTGTCCTACAGTCATCCTCCCACCAGCCCTGCCTGTCTGATAACAGAGAACAATAGATTGTATTCACCTGTCCTACAGTCATCCTCTCCCAGCCCTGCCTGTCTGATAACAGAGAACAATAGATTGTATTCACCTGTCCTACAGTCATCCTCCCCCAGCCTGACTTGTCTGATAACATAGAACAATAGACTGTATTCACCTGTCCTACAGTCACCCCCCCAGCCTGACATGTCTGATAACATAGAACAATAGATTGTATTCACCTGTCCTACAGTCATCCTCCCCAACCTGACATGTCTGATAACAGAGAACAATAGATTGTATTCACCTGTCCTACAGTCATCCTCCCCCAGCCTGACATGTCAGATAACAGAGAACAATAGATTGTATTCACCTGCCCTAAAGTCATCCTCTCCCAGCCTGACATGTCTGATAACAGAGAACAATAGATTGTATTCACCTGTCCTACAGTCATCCTCCCCCAGCCTGACATGTCTGATAACAGAGAACAATAGATTATACTCACCTGTCCTACAGTCATCCTCCCCCAGCCTGACATGTCTGATAACAGAGAGCAATAGATTGTATTCACCTGTCCTACAGTCATCCTCTCCCTAGCCTAACATGTCTGATAACAGAGAACAATAGATTGTATTCACCTGTCCTACAGTCATCCTCCCCCAGCCTGACATGTCTGATAACATAGAACAATAGATTGTATTCACCTGTCCTACAGTCATCCTCCCCCCAGCCTGACATGTCTGATAACAGAGAACAATAGATTGTATTCACCTGTCCTACAGTCATCCTCCCCCCAGCCTGACATGTCTGATAACAGAAAACATTAGATTGTATTCACCCGTCCTACAGTCATCCTCTCACCAGCCTGACATGTCTGATAACAGAGAACAATAGATTGTATTCACCTGTCCTACATTCATCCTCCCCCAGCCTGACATGTCTGATAACAGAGAACATTAGATTGTATTCACCTGTCCTACAGTCATCCTCCCCCAGCCTGACATGTCTGATAACAGAGAACAATAGAATGTATTCACCTGTCCTACAGTCATCCTCCCACCAGCCCTGCCTGTCTGATAACAGAGAACAATAGATTGTATTCACCTGTCCTACAGTCATCCTCTCCCAGCCTGACATGTCTGATAACAGAGAACAATAGATTGTATTCACCTGTCCTACAGTCATCCTCTCCCTAGCCTAACATGTCTGATAACAGAGAACAATAGATTGTATTCACCTGTCCTACAGTCATCCTCTCCCCAGCCCTGCCTGTCTGATAACAGAGAACAATAGATTGTATTCACCTGTCCTACAGTCATCCTCCCCCAGCCTGACTTGTCTGATAACATAGAACAATAGACTGTATTCACCTGTCCTACAGTCACCCCCCCCAGCCTGACATGTCTGATAACATAGAACAATAGATTGTATTCACCTGTCCTACAGTCATCCTCCCCCAGCCTGACATGTCTGATAACAGAGAACAATAGATTGTATTCACCTGCCCTAAAGTCATCCTCTCCCAGCCTGACATGTCTGATAACAGAGAACAATAGATTGTATTCACCTGTCCTATAGTCATCCTCCCCAGCCTGACATGTCTGATAACAGAGGACAATAGATTGTATTCACCTGTCCTACAGTCATCCTCCCCCAGCCTGACATGTCTGATAACAGAGAACAATAGATTATACTCACCTGTCCTACAGTCATCCTCCCCCAGGCTGACATGTCTGATAACAGAGAGCAATAGATTGTATTCACCTGTCCTACAGTCATCCTCTCCCTAGCCTAACATGTCTGATAACAGAGAACAATAGATTGTATTCACCTGTCCTACAGTCATCCTCCCCCCAGCCTGACATGTCTGATAACAGAGAACATGAGATTGTATTCACCTGTCCCACAGTCATCCTCCCCCCAGCCTGACATGTCTGATAACAGAAAACATTAGATTGTATTCACCCGTCCTACAGTCATCCTCTCACCAGCCTGACATGTCTGATAACAGAGAACAATAGATTGTATTCACCTGTCCTACATTCATCCTCCCCCAGCCTGACATGTCTGATAACAGAGAACATTAGATTGTATTCACCTGTCCTACAGTCATCCTCCCCAGCCTGACATGTCTGATAACAGAGAACATTAGATTGTATTCACCTGTCCTACAGTCATCCTCCCCAGCCTGACATGTCTGATAACAGGGAACAATAGATTGTATTCACCTGTCCTACAGTCATCCTCTCCCAGCCTGACATGTCTGATAACAGAGAACAATAGATTGTATTCACCTGTCCTACAGTCATCCTCTCCCCAGCCTGACATGTCTGATAACAGAGAACAATAGATTGTATTCACCTGTCCTACAGTCATCCTCTCCCAGCCTGACATGTCTGATAACAGAGAGCAATAGATGGTATTCACCTGTCCTACAGTCATCCTCCCCCAGCCTAACATGTCTGATAACAGAGAACAATAGATTGTATTCACCTGTCCTACAGTCATCCTCTCCCCAGCCTGACATGTCTGATAACAGAGAACAATAGATTGTATTCACCTATCCTACAGTCATCCTCCCCACAGCCTGACATGTCTGATAACAGAGAACAATAGATTGTATTCACCTGTCCTACAGTCATCCTCTCCCAGCCTGACATGTCTGATAACAGAGAACAATAGATTATATTCTGCTGTCCTATAGTCACCCTCCCCTCTCCGGCCACTCCTAGCGACACTGCCGAGAAGGATGACAAGGGGTTTACACTCCTATTTAAATGGAAATATGTACTGACACCTAGTGGTGAAAATGAGAATTGAGTATGAATTTTGGAAAATGTTCATGTGGCCCTCAAAGTTTTTATTTATTACCGGTTATTACTAGTCCCTGCCTTATGGTTTATTTCTTCATCGGTGGATATTTTCTACAATATTTTGTTACATGGTTTATCATCTTTTTCCCCACATTTGTAGCTTCTCCTGAAAAACAAATAAAAATACAATAATCAAGGTAATAAATATAATTATAACATAACATGACTGCAGATACAATGTAAAGAACCCTAATCCCGTAATGATCCCTAATCCCTGTAGATTGTCCCTGCTTCTAATACAACACTGACACCTAGTGGTCAACCTGAAAACTGACGGCTTCATGTAACTTTTCTAATAAACGCCTCAACAATGAAGTTACAACACCAAGAAGAAAAAGTTTTGGAATTGTAGAGATCACAGGATCGGTAGAAAACACTGGTCACCAGGGAATATAATATACCTCCTACCTACCCAAACACTGGACACCAGGGAATATAATATACCTCCTACCTACCCAAACACTGGACACCAGGGAATATAATATACATCCTACCTACCCAAACACTGGTCACCAGAGAATATAATATACCTCCTACCTACCCAAACACTGGACACCAGGGAATATAATATACCTCCTACCTACCCAAACACTGGACACCAGGGAATATAATATACCTCCTACCTACCCAAACACTGGTCACCAGAGAATATAATATACATCCTACCTACCCAAACACTGGTCACCAGAGAATATAATATACCTCCTACCTACCCAAACACTGGTCACCAGGGAATATAATATACCTCCTACCTACCCAAACACTGGTCACCAGGGAATATAATATACATCCTACCTACCCAAACACTGGACACCAGGGAATATAATATACCTCCTACCTACCCAAACACTGGTCACCAGGGAATATAATATACCTCCTACCTACCCAAACACTGGACACCAGGGAATATAATATACCTCCTACCTACCCAAACACTGGTCACCAGAGAATATAATATACATCCTACCTACCCAAACACTGGTCACCAGAGAATATAATATACATCCTACCTACCCAAACACTGGACACCAGGGAATATAATATACCTCCTACCTACCCAAACACTGGTCACCAGGGAATATAATATACCTCCTACCTACCCAAACACTGGACACCAGTGAATATAATATACATCCTACCTACCCAAACACTGGTCACCAGGGAATATAATATACCTCCTACCTACCCAAACACTGGTCACCAGAGAATATAATATAACTCCTACCTACCCAAACACTGGTCACCAGGGAATATAATATACCTCCTACCTACCCAAACACTGGACACCAGGGAATATAATATACCTCCTACCTACCCAAACACTGGTCACCAGGGAATATAATATACATCCTACCTACCCAAACACTGGACACCAGGGAATATAATATACAACCTACCTACCCAAATACAGGACCCCAGGGAATATAATATACATCCTACCTACCCAAACACTGGTCACCAGGGAATATAATATACCTCCTACCTACCCAAACACTGGACACCAGGGAATATAATATACCGCCTACCTACCCAAATACAGGACCCCAGGGAATATAATATACATCCTACCTACCCAAACACTGGACACCAGGGAATATAATATACATCCTACCTACCCAAACACTGGTCACCAGGGAATATAATATACATCCTACCTACCCAAACACTGGTCACCAGGGAATATAATATACCTCCTACCTACCCAAACACTGGACATCAGGGAATATAATATACCTCCTACCTACCCAAACACTGGACACCAGGGAATATAATATACCTCCTACCTACCCAAACACTCGACACCAGGGAATATAATATACATCCTACCTACCCAAACACTGGACACCAGGGAATATAATATACCTCCTACCTACCCAAACACTGGACACCAGGGAATATAATATACCCCCTACCTACCCAAACACTGGTCACCAGGGAATATAATATACCTCCTACCTACCCAAACACTGGTCATCAGGGAATATAATATACCTCCTACCTACCCAAACACTGGTCACCAGGGAATATAATATACCTCCTACCTACCCAAACACTGGTCACCAGGGAATATAATATACCTCCTACCTACCCAAACACTGGTCACCAGGGAATATAATATACCTCCTACCTACCCAAACACTGGATACCAGGGAATATAATATACCTCCTACCTACCCAAACACTGGTCATCAGGGAATATAATAGACCTCCTACCTACCCAAACACTGGTCACCAGGGAATATAATATACATTCTACCTACCCAAACACTGGTCACTAGGGAATATAATATACAACCTACCTACCCAAACACTGGACACCAGGGAATAAAATATACAACCTACCTACCCAAACACTGGACACCAGGGAATATAATATACATCCTACCTACCCAAACACTGGTCACCAGGGAATATAATATACCTCCTACCTACCCAAACACTGAATACCAGGGAATATAATATACATCCTACCTACCCAAACACTGGTCACTAGGGAATATAATATACCTCCTACCTACCCAAACACTGGTCACCAGGGAATATAATATACCTCCTACCTACCCAAACACTGGTCACCAGGGAATATAATATACCTCCTACCTACCCAAACACTGGTCACCAGGGAATATAATATACCTCCTACCTACCCAAACACTGGTCACCAGGCAATATAATAGACCTGCTAACTACCCAAACACT
>NW_027461925.1:0-62500 GCF_050947455.1 Rhinoderma darwinii | reverse complement strand
GGTCAGCCTTCTGGCCAAAGAACTGAAAGACATTGTGCTGAACAGACCCCCCAGACCTGGACCCCACACCAGCCAAAGCCAAAACATGGAGACATCACTAACAATGAAAAGACCTCAAACTCCACACACCTCACTACACCCAGGAGAAAAACCCCTTTACCCAAGGTCAGACCAACAGAGGCAAAAGCCATGGAGAAAACCCCCTGCCTCACACAGAGACACGCAGAGCAGAGACATGGAGGAAACCCCCTGCCTCACACAGAGACACGCAGAGCAGAGACATGGAGGAAACCCCCTGCCTCACACAGAGACACGCAGAGCAGAGACATGGAGGAAACCCCCTGCCTCACACAGAGACACGCAGAGCAGAGACATGGAGGAAACCCCCTGCCTCACACAGAGACACGCAGAGCAGAGACATGGAGGAAACCCCCTGCCTCACACAGAGACACGCAGAGCAGAGACATGGAGGAAACCCCCTGCCTCACACAGAGACACGCAGAGCAGAGACATGGAGGAAACACCCTGCCTCACACAGAGACACGCAGAGCAGAGACATGGAGGAAACCCCCTGCCTCACACAGAGACACACAGAGCAGAGACATGGAGGAAACCCCCTGCCTCACACAGAGACACACAGAGCAGAGACATGGAAGAAACACCCTGCCTCACACAGATACACGCAGAGCAGAGACATGGAGGAAACCCCCTGCCTCACACAGAGACACGCAGAGCAGAGACATGGAGATGATAAAGACCCTGCTCAGCACTCTATGTAAAAAACTAATGTGACTGTACAACACGAGAACATCTACAACACATCCAACAGTCACATCTCCAGCCCGTCCTACACAGCGCCGCTCATTACAAGGTATATGGACACACAATGACGTCCTTTATAATCAGCAGCTGGAATATTCAAGGCCTCGACGCCTCAGCCTTTGGATGCAAAACTAACGATCCAGACTTCATCCAAAGACTGAAAAATATCGATATACAAATCCTCCTGGAAACATGGACTAGGACAGAGAATGAGTCCCTGGTGCCCACTGGATACAGGGAAATCTCTGTCCCCGCCCTGAAAAATAAACACATCAAGCAGGGTCGGTGTTCAGGAGGAATATTAGTCTGGTACAAGGAGGAGCTCCATGAGCAGATCAAAGCCGTGAAGCGAGGAGACAGCCACATCTGGATAAGAATAGGCAGCTCCATCCTCACCTCTCAGTCTGACATGTATCTCTGCGCAACGTACATCGCACCGCCAGAGTCCCCGTACTCCAACCCAGACAGCTTTGAGATTATACAAAGGGAAGCCGCCCATTTCCAGACCCTGGGCAGCGTTCTCATCTACGGAGACCTCAATGCAAGAACGGGGAGAGATAAAGACTACCTGACCAATGATGGAAACATCTTCATCTTTGGAGCAGAGGCCGACTGTCATAACTCCCTACAGAAAGAGAGAAACAGCTATGACAGCACCGTCAACAAAAGCGGGAAAAAACTACTGAATCTATGTCGAAGCTTAGGACTCCACATACTGAATGGCCGCACCAAGGGAGACTCTTTAGGAAGGTATACACTAAACTCCCATGTAGGCAGCAGTGTAGTAGACTATGCCATCACGGACATGGACCCCGCAAACATTGGCGCACTCATAGTCACTCCACAAACGCACCTGTCAGATCACAACCAATTACTTCTATACATCAAATCCACAACCAAACCATCTGCACAAAAACCACATCAAACCGGCCTCTTCAACCTGCCCTCATCTTATAAATGGTCCAAAACGTCAACTATAAAATATAAAGAGACAATGAACAGACCAGAAGTGCAGGAGATGCTTCACAACCTCTACAACAAGGTGTATGAGACAAGCCCAGGAGGGGTCAATCAGGCCGTAAATGACCTCAATAATATATTCTATACCATGGCAGAGAAGTCTGACCTGAAAAGATGTGACTACAAGAGGCCACAAGAAATACATCCTAACGGTTGGTTTGACCGTGAGTGCAAAGAAGTACGGAAGACCCTAAGAAATGCCTCAAATAAGAAGCACCGAGACCCAAACAACACCGGTCTGAAGGAGGCCTACAGCAACATACAGAGGCAATACAAGACCATCCTCCGAAAGAAAAAACAAAGGCACATCTCCACCAAACTTACCCAACTCCAAGACGCCCTCCATGACAACTCGTTCTGGGAATTATGGAAACACATGGGCAAAAATTGCAAGAAAAACAACCTTCATATTCAAAATGGCAACATCTGGCTCCAATATTTCAGGGACCTCTACAAAGATATCCCGAAAGAAGAACAAAGCCAAGAACAAAAACAAATAATATCAAAATTGAAGGCGATGGAGGAAACACTTAAAGATTCTCAAAACCCCCTGGATACACCAATAACACTGCAAGAAGTAACAGAGAGAACCTCAGACATAAGGTGTAAAAAATCCAGCGGCCTAGACAGAATCTCACCAGAAATGATAAAACACAGCCCGCCAGAAATACAGGCCGCAATAGTCAAACTATTTAATATAGTGCTGAGTGCCGGCTACTTCCCGCAAATCTGGAACCAAGGCCTTATAACACCAATCCACAAGAGTGGGGACAGGTACGACCCGGCCAACTACCGAGGGATATGTGTCAGCAGCAACCTGGGGAAACTGTTCAGCAGCATCCTGAATAAGAGAATCCTCAGCTTCCTCACCCAGCACAATGTCCTCCACCAAAGCCAAGCTGGGCTCATGCCAAACCACCGCACCACTGACCACATCTACACCCTGCGCAGCCTCATCAAGAGCCACGTCCACAATACAAAGCATGGGAAGATTTACGCCTGTTTTGTGGACTTTAAGAAGGCCTTTGACTCAGTGTGGCACCCGGGCCTATTCCTGAAACTGCTGGAGAGCGGAATAGGAGGTAAAACCTATGACGTCATCAGAAGCTCCTACACAGAGAACAGATGCAGCGTGAAGGTGAACGGGAGAAGAACGGCTGATTTCCAGCAGAGCCGAGGAGTCAGACAAGGCCGCAGCCTCAGTCCAACGCTCTTCAACATCTACATCAATGAACTGGCCACAGCTCTGGAATCCTCCTCAGCACCAGGTCTCGCCCTCCATGACACCCAGGTGAAATTCCTGCTGTATGCAGATGACCTTCTGTTACTATCACCAACCGAGAAAGGTCTCCAAGACAACCTGCAAATCCTAGAAAAATTCAGCTCCACGTGGGCACTACCCATCAATGCAAAGAAAACCAACATCATGGTGTTCCAGAAGAGAAACTCAAAATCCCCCAGGCACCCGACCTTCACACTAAATAACGCCACAATCACAGCGACCGACAGGTACACTTACCTGGGCCTAGAAATCAACCAATCAGGAAGCTTTAAACAAGCCATAGAGATTCTGAAACACAAGGCGTGCAAAACCTTCTATGCCATCAGACGAAAACTCTATCATCTCAAACCACCAGTGACGGTCTGGCTGAAAATCTTTGACTCCATCATCTCCCCAATCCTCCTGTATGCCAGTGAAGTCTGGGGTCCGGACACATACCCAGACTGGTCAAGGTGGGATTCCAGCCCAACAGAAATCTTCCACCTAGAATTCTGCAAACACCTTCTCCAAGTCCATCGGAGCACCTCAAATAGTGCCTGTCGGGCAGAACTGGGCAGATTCCCACTACACCTCACAATCCAGAAGAGGGCGCTATAATTCTGGGCCCATCTACACAGCAGCAGGCAAAGTTCCTATCACCATAAAGCCCTGTTACACCAAGGGGTCCCAGGTAAACCAGGCCCCCCAGAACATCTCACCCTGACCCGGCCTGAAGAAAATGTCACCCAGCGCGGCCTCACAAAAGCCGAAATCAAGAAGACAATAAACAAAGGCCAAGAGGAATATATCAGTGACTGGAGGAACGACATAAAGACATCCCAGAAACTGACAATATACCGGAGTCTACAGCGGGAATATAAACTGGCGCCATATCTGGAGAAACTGCCAAACCCCAGAGACAGACAGATCCTGAGCCGCTACAGACTGAGCGCCCACAACCTGCTCATCGAATCCGGGCGCCACAGACAGACCTACAAGCCCAGGGAGAGCCGACTGTGCCAACAGTGCGACCAGGAGGCCGTGGAGGATGAGACCCACTTCCTGCTACACTGCTCCAAATACTCAGCAGTGAGGGACACTCACTTCAGGAGACTCTCTGATCTCTTACCGGACTTCAGCTCCATGGAAGAGGAAGAGAAACTCTACATCCTGCTGGGTGAAGAGGAAACCACAGTGGGCACAGCGGCACAATATGTCACTGCATGCCATAAACTGAGAGAGACATGATATGCCATGGACTTGTATAACCCCAACCCTAGATATGTCCCTATCCCCCAATCCCTCAGTCCCTATCCCTCATTCCCTTACTTCTTACTTGCTTTGGCAATGCTAATATGTATTTGGTCCTGCCAATAAAGCTTCTTTGAATTGAATTGAATTGAATTGAATTGATATGAGATAGATAGATAGATAGATATGAGATAGATAGATAGATAGATAGATAGATAGATAGATAGATAGATAGATAGATAGATAGATAGATAGATAGATAGATAGATAGATATGAGATAGATAGATAGATAGATAGATAGATAGATAGATAGATAGATAGATAGATAGATAGATAGATAGATAGATAGATAGATAGATAGATAGATAGATAGATAGATATGAGATAGATAGATAGATAGATAGATAGATAGATAGATAGATAGATAGATAGATAGATAGATAGATAGATAGATAGATAGATAGATAGATATGAGATAGATAGATAGATAGATATGAGATAGATAGATAGATAGATAGATATGAGATAGATAGATAGATAGATAGATAGATAGATAGATAGATAGATAGATAGATAGATAGATAGATAGATAGATAGATAGATAGATAGATAGATAGATAGATAGATGATAGATAGATAGATGATAGATAGATAGATATGAGATAGATAGATAGATATGAGATAGATAGATAGATAGATAGATAGATAGATAGATAGATAGATAGATAGATAGATAGATAGATAGATAGATGATAGATAGATAGATAGATAGATAGATAGATAGATAGATAGATAGATAGATAGATAGATGATAGATAGATAGATAGATAGATAGATAGATATGAGATAGATAGATAGATAGATAGATAGATAGATAGATAGATAGATAGATAGATAGATAGATAGATAGATAGATAGATAGATAGATATGAGATAGATAGATAGATATGAGATAGATAGATAGATAGATAGATAGATAGATAGATAGATAGATAGATAGATAGATAGATAGATAGATATGAGATAGATAGATATGAGATAGATATGAGATAGATAGATAGATAGATAGATAGATAGATAGATAGATATGAGATAGATAGATAGATAGATATGAGATAGATAGATAGATAGATAGATATGAGATAGATAGATAGATAGATAGATAGATAGATAGATAGATAGATAGATAGATAGATAGATAGATAGATAGATAGATAGATAGATAGATAGATAGATAGATAGATGATAGATAGATAGATGATAGATAGATAGATATGAGATAGATAGATAGATATGAGATAGATAGATAGATAGATAGATAGATAGATAGATAGATAGATAGATAGATAGATAGATAGATAGATAGATAGATAGATAGATAGATAGATAGATGATAGATAGATAGATAGATAGATAGATAGATAGATAGATAGATAGATAGATGATAGATAGATAGATAGATAGATATGAGATAGATAGATAGATAGATAGATAGATAGATAGATAGATAGATAGATAGATAGATAGATAGATAGATAGATAGATAGATAGATAGATAGATATGAGATAGATAGATATGAGATAGATATGAGATAGATAGATAGATAGATAGATAGATAGATAGATAGATAGATAGATAGATAGATAGATAGATAGATAGATAGATAGATAGATAGATAGATAGATAGATAGATAGATAGATATGAGATAGATATGAGATAGATAGATAGATAGATAGATAGATAGATAGATAGATAGATAGATAGATAGATAGATAGATAGATAGATAGATAGATAGATAGATAGATAGATATGAGATAGATAGATAGATATGAGATAGATAGATAGATATGAGATAGATAGATAGATAGATAGATAGATAGATAGATAGATAGATAGAGGAATACATAGGCTTGTATGCTGTGATCACCCCCTGGCAGGTCTGTACCCCACGCCCTCTGTATGTGATGCCAGTTGGTGGGTGAGGGGCTGACGTGTTATATTTGGGGCTGGTTGTCCAGTGTCTTTTCTTTCCGCACTGTATATATTGTGTCTGTAGGTCGGCACTGTCACTATTACATACGAGCTCCAGAGGAAGAACATCCTGAGAGATGGCGCAACTGCCCTACCAGCAATTCTCTTCTCTGAATACATTGTAGCAAACAAGAAGAGGTCATTTCATAGTCTGGATGTAAACAAGAATGTTTTCATTCACTGACAGCAAGCAGATGTGAGTAAATGAAGCATAAAGTCTGCCAGTCTATGACGAGTGGAGCGGCCTTTTAAGGCGTTGCTGGAGGTGAGTGAAGCATGGAGGAGAATTCCTGGAAATAATTCACCTATGACTGGACAATGAGACGCCCCGGAGGTGACCTATTAATAAACAGTCGGCAGAGCGGGCACAGGACCCACAGTGTACCCTGCATGCCCAGGTAATGTACGCAGCAGTCCATGCCCGGCTGACGCCTCGTGTATTGTCCCCATTAGGAGCTTAGCTGCATTGTCTATTGGGGTCTAAAATTCTACTTCTGTCTCCCTCATGCTTTACACTGCAGCTTGGAATTTTCAGATTGGCTGCAGGAAGTTAGTGCATGGAGAAATCATTTCCAATACAGCAGGAACAGAATCATTATAAATTACAAGCAACTAAATCACCTGTGAAAAGGGTCATCAGCAGACTAAGGGGAGGAGCCACAATAAAGGGGAGGAGCCTGAACATTTGGAGCATTGGTCTCTGAATGAGTTGGTAGCATCATTTAAGAGGCTAAGAAAGCAACAAATCTCTGAATCCTGTTAGTTTGTGGCCCACGTTTGACCTATAAGAAGGATGTAATACTAATGTGGGAGGAGCTTCAGGTGAATATAATTATATTACTAATTATATATATTATATTAGTGATGTCAGTAACAGGGGGCGGGGCTGTGACAACCTCTCACACATGATATACAGGCTGTATATAAGATGTGTGGACCTCATGTCTGATCACAGTGTAATTATATTATATATCAGTGATGTCAGTAACAGGGGGCGGGGCTGTGACAACCTCACACACATGATATACAGGCTGGTTGTCAGTAGTAATAGATGAATAGCTGTTACTGTATATAAGATGTGTGGATCTCATGTCTGATCACATGTAATTATATTATATATCAGTGATGTCAGTAACAGGGGGTGGGGCTGTGACAACCTCTCACACATGATATACAGGCTGGTTGTCAGTAGTAATAGATGAATAGCTGTTACTGTATATAAGATGTGTGGATCTCATGTCTGATCACAGTGTAATTATATTATATATCAGTGATGTCAGTAACAGGGGGCGGGGCTGTGACAACCTCTCACACATGATATACGGGCTGGTTGTCAGTAGTAATAGATGAATAGCTGTTACTGTATATAAGATGTGTGGATCTCATGTCTGATCACAGTGTAATTATATTATATATCAGTGATGTCAGTAACAGGGGGTGGGGCTGTGACAACCTCTCACACATGATATACAGGCTGGTTGTCAGTAGTAATAGATGAATAGCTGTTACTGTATATAAGATGTGTGGATCTCATGTCTGATCACAGTGTAATTATATTATATATCAGTGATGTCAGTAACAGGGGGCGGAGCTGTGACAACCTCTCACACATGATATACAGGCTGGTTGTCAGTAGTGATAGATAAATAGCTGTTACTGTATATAAGATGTGTCGATCTCATGTCTGATCATAATGTAATTATATTATATATCAGTGATGTCAGTAACGGGGCGGGGCTGTGACAACCTCTCACACATGATATACAGGCTGGTTGTCAGTAGTAATAGATGAATAGCTGTTACTGTATATAAGATGTGTGGATCTCATGTCTGATCACAGTGTAATTATATTATATATCAGTGATGTCAGTAACAGGGGGCGGGGCTGTGACAACCTCTCACACATGACATACAGGCTGGTTGTCAGTAGTAATAGATGAATAGCTGTTACTGTATATAAGATGTGTGGATCTCATGTCTGATCACATGTAATTATATTATATATCAGGGATGTCAGTAACAGGGGGCGGGGCTGTGACAACCTCTCACAAATGATGTACAGGCTGGTTGTCAGTAGTAATAGATGAATAGCTGTTACTGTATATAAGATGTGTGGATCTCATGTCTGATCACAATGTAATTATATTATATATCAGTGATGTCAGTAACAGGGGGCGGGGCTGTGACAACCTCTCACACATGATATACAGGCTGGTTGTCAGTAGTAATAGATGAATAGCTGTTCCTGTATATAAGATGTGTGGATCTCATGTCTGATCACAGTGTAATTATATTATATATCAGTGATGTCAGTAACAGGGGGCGGGGCTGTGACAACCTCTCACACATGATATACAGGCTGGTTGTCAGTAGTAATAGATGAATAGCTGTGACTGTATATAAGATGTGTGGATCTCATGTCTGATCACAGTGTAATTATATTATATATCAGTGATGTCAGTAACAGGGGGCGGGGCTGTGACAACCTCTCACACATGATATACAGGCTGGTTGTCAATAGTAATAGATGAATAGCTGTTACTGTATATAAGATGTGTGGATCTCATGTCTGATCACATGTAATTATATTATATATCAGTGATGTCAGTAACAGGGGGCGGAGCTGTGACAACCTCTCACACATGGTATACAGGCTGGTTGTCAGTAGTAATAGATGAATAGCTGTCACTGTATATAAGATGTGTGGATCTCATGTCTGATCACATGTAATTATATTATATATTAGTGATGTCAGTAACAGGGGGCGGAGCTGTGACAACCTCTCACACATGATATACAGGCTGGTTGTCAGTAGTAATAGATGAATAGCTGTGACTGTATATAAGATGTGTGGATCTCATGTCTGATCACAGTGTAATTATATTATATATCAGTGATGTCAGTAACAGGGGGCGGGGCTGTGACAACCTCTCACACATGATATACAGGCTGGTTGTCAGTAGTAATAGATGAATAGCTGTGACTGTATATAAGATGTGTGGATCTCATGTCTGATCACAGTGTAATTATATTATATATCAGTGATGTCAGTAACAGGGGGCGGAGCTGTGACAACCTCTCACACATGATATACAGGCCGGTTGTCAGTAGTAATAGATGAATAGCTGTTACTGTATATAAGATGTGTGGATCTCATGTCTGATCACAATGTAATTATATTATATATCAGTGATGTCAGTAACAGGGGGCGGGGCTGTGACAACCTCTCACACATGATATACAGGCTGGTTGTCAGTAGTAATAGATGAATAGCTGTTACTGTATATAAGATGTGTGGATCTCATGTCTGATCACAATGTAATTATATTATATATCAGTGATGTCAGTAACAGGGGGCGGGGCTGTGACAACCTCTCACACATGATATACAGGCTGGTTGTCAGTAGTAATAGATGAATAGCTGTTACTGTATATAAGGTGTGTGGATCTCATGTCTGATCACATGTAATTATATTATATATCAGTGATGTCAGTAACAGGGGGCGGGGCTGTGACAACCTCTCACACATGATATACAGGCTGGTTGTCAGTAGTAATAGATGAATAGCTGTCACTGTATATAAGATGTGTGGATCTCATGTCTGATCACAATGTAATTATATTATATATCAGTGATGTCAGTAACAGGGGGCGGGGCTGTGACAACCTCTCTCACATGATATACAGGCTGGTTGTCAGTAGTGATAGATGAATAGCTGTTACTGTATATAAGATGTGTGGATCTCATGTCTGATCACAGTGTAATTATATTATATATCAGTGATGTCAGTAACAGGGGGCGGGGCTGTGACAACCTCTCTCACATGATATACAGGCTGGTTGTCAGTAGTGATAGATGAATAGCTGTTACTGTATATAAGATGTGTGGATCTCATGTCTGATCACAGTGTAATTATATTATATATCAGTGATGTCAGTAACAGGGGGCGGGGCTGTGACAACCTCTCTCACATGATATACAGGCTGGTTGTCAGTAGTGATAGATGAATAGCTGTTACTGTATATAAGATGTGTGGATCTCATGTCTGATCACAGTGTAATTATATTATATATCAGTGATGTCAGTAACAGGGGGCGGGGCTGTGACAACCTCTCACACATGATATACAGGCTGGTTGTCAGTAGTAATAGATGAATAGCTGTTACTGTATATAAGATGTGTGGATCTCATGTCTGATCACAATGTAATTATATTATATATCAGTGATGTCAGTAACAGGGGGCGGGGCTGTGACAACCTCTCACACATGATATACAGGCTGGTTGTCAGTAGTAATAGATGAATAGCTGTGACTGTATATAAGATGTGTGGATCTTATGTCTGATCACAGTGTAATTATATTATATATCAGTGATGTCAGTAACAGGGGCGGAGCTGTGACAACCTCTCACACATGATATACAGGCTGGTTGTCAGTAGTAATAGATGAATAGCTGTTACTGTATATAAGATGTGTGGATCTCATGTCTGATCACAATGTAATTATATTATATATCAGTGATGTCAGTAACAGGGGGCGGGGCTGTGACAACCTCTCACACATGATATACAGGCTGGTTGTCAGTAGTGATAGATGAATAGCTGTTACTGTATATAAGATGTGTGGATCTCATGTCTGATCACATGTAATTATATTATATATCAGTGATGTCAGTAACAGGGGGCGGGGCTGTGACAACCTCTCACACATGATATACAGGCTGGTTGTCAGTGGTAATAGATGAATAGCTGTTACTGTATATAAGATGTGTGGATCTCATATCTGATCACATGTAATTATATTATATATCAGTGATGTCAGTAACAGGGGGCGGGGCTGTGACAACCTCTCACACATGATATACAGGCTGGTTGTCAGTAGTAATAGATGAATAGCTGTGACTGTATATAAGATGTGTGGATCTCATGTCTGATCACAGTGTAATTATATTATATATCAGTGATGTCAGTAACAGGGGGCGGGGCTGTGACAACCTCACACATGATATACAGGCTGGTTGTCAGTAGTAATAGATGAATAGCTGTTACTGTATATAAGATGTGTGGATCTCATGTCTGATCACAGTGTAATTATATTATATATCAGTGATGTCAGTAACAGGGGGCGGAGCTGTGACAACCTCTCACACATGATATACAGGCTGGTTGTCAGTAGTAATAGATGAATAGCTGTGACTGTATATAAGATGTGTGGATCTCATGTCTGATCACATGTAATTATATTATATATCAGTGATGTCAGTAACAGGGGGCGGAGCTGTGACAACCTCTCACACATGATATACAGACTGGTTGTCAGTAGTAATAGATGAATAGCTGTTACTGTATATAAGATGTGTGGATCTCATGTCTGATCACAGTGTAATTATATTATATATCAGTGATGTCAGTAACAGGGGGCGGGGCTGTGACAACCTCTCACACATGATATACAGGCTGGTTGTCAGTAGTAATAGATGAATAGCTGTTACTGTATATAAGATGTGTGGATCTCATGTCTGATCACATGTAATTATATTATATATCAGTGATGTCAGTAACAGGGGGCGGGGCTGTGACAACCTCTCACACATGGTATACAGGCTGGTTGTCAGTAGTGATAGATGAATAGCTGTTACTGTATATAAGATGTGTGGATCTCATGTCTGATCACAGTGTAATTATATTATATATCAGTGATGTCAGTAACAGGGGGCGGGGCTGTGACAACCTCTCACACATGATATACGGGCTGGTTGTCAGTAGTAATAGATGAATAGCTGTTACTGTATATAAGATGTGTGGATCTCATGTCTGATCACAGTGTAATTATATTATATATCAGTGATGTCAGTAACAGGGGGCGGAGCTGTGACAACCTCTCACACATGATATACAGGCTGGTTGTCAGTAGTAATAGATGAATAGCTGTTACTGTATATAAGATGTGTGGATCTCATGTCTGATCACAGTGTAATTATATTATATATCAGTGATGTCAGTAACAGGGGGCGGGGCTGTGACAACCTCTCACACATGATATACAGGCTGGTGTCAGTAGTAATAGATGAATAGCTGTTACTGTATATAAGATGTGTGGATCTCATGTCTGATCACAATGTAATTATATTATATATCAGTGATGTCAGTAACAGGGGGCGGGGCTGTGACAACCTCTCACACATGATATACAGGCTGGTTGTCAGTAGTAATAGATGAATAGCTGTTACTGTATATAAGATGTGTGGATCTTATGTCTGATCACAGTGTAATTATATTATATATCAGTGATGTCAGTAACAGGGGCGGAGCTGTGACAACCTCTCACACATGATATACAGGCTGGTTGTCAGTAGTAATAGATGAATAGCTGTTACTGTATATAAGATGTGTGGATCTCATGTCTGATCACAATGTAATTATATTATATATCAGTGATGTCAGTAACAGGGGGCGGGGCTGTGACAACCTCTCACACATGATATACAGGCTGGTTGTCAGTAGTGATAGATGAATAGCTGTTACTGTATATAAGATGTGTGGATCTCATGTCTGATCACATGTAATTATATTATATATCAGTGATGTCAGTAACAGGGGGAGGGGCTGTGACAACCTCTCACACATGATATACAGGCTGGTTGTCAGTAGTAATAGATGAATAGCTGTTACTGTATATAAGATGTGTGGATCTCATGTCTGATCACAATGTAATTATATTATATATCAGTGATGTCAGTACCAGGGGGCGGGGCTGTGACAACCTCTCACACATGATATACAGGCTGGTTGTCAGTAGTAATAGATGAATAGCTGTTACTGTATATAAGATGTGTGGATCTCATGTCTGATCACAGTGTAATTATATTATATATCAGTGATGTCAGTAACGGGGGGCGGGGCTGTGACAACCTCTCACACATGATATACAGGCTGGTTGTCAGTAGTAATAGATGAATAGCTGTTACTGTATATAAGATGTGTGGATCTCATGTCTGATCACAGTGTAATTATATTATATATCAGTGATGTCAGTAACAGGGGGCGGGGCTGTGACAACCTCTCACACATGATATACAGGCTGGTTGTCAGTAGTAATAGATGAATAGCTGTTACTGTATATAAGATGTGTGGATCTCATGTCTGATCACATGTAATTATATTATATATCAGTGATGTCAGTAACAGGGGGCGGGGCTGTGACAACCTCTCACACATGGTATACAGGCTGGTTGTCAGTAGTGATAGATGAATAGCTGTTACTGTATATAAGATGTGTGGATCTCATGTCTGATCACAGTGTAATTATATTATATATCAGTGATGTCAGTAACAGGGGGCGGGGCTGTGACAACCTCTCACACATGATATACGGGCTGGTTGTCAGTAGTAATAGATGAATAGCTGTTACTGTATATAAGATGTGTGGATCTCATGTCTGATCACAGTGTAATTATATTATATATCAGTGATGTCAGTAACAGGGGGCGGGGCTGTGACAACCTCTCACACATGATATACAGGCTGGTTGTCAGTAGTGATAGATGAATAGCTGTTACTGTATATAAGATGTGTGGATCTCATGTCTGATCACAGTGTAATTATATTATATATCAGTGATGTCAGTAACAGGGGGCGGGGCTGTGACAACCTCTCACACGTGATATACAGGCTGGTTGTCAGTAGTAATAGATGAATAGCTGTTACTGTATATAAGATGTGTGGATCTCATGTCTGATCACAATGTAATTATATTATATATCAGTGATGTCAGTAACAGGGGGCGGGGCTGTGACAACCTCTCACACATTTTATACAGGCTGGTTGTCAGTAGTGATAGATGAATAGCCGGTGCTGTAGTATACGGTAACATAGTGGCTGCAGCGGTAACACTGGGTAGACATTACAATGTTTTAGATAATATATTTCGGGTGGAGTTGTTATTATTATGTGACCGTCTCCTCACATTCCGTGGTGATCACTCGCAGGTCAGTGATTCTGCTTTACTGTAGATCATTGATTTACTCTGTGTGGGGGCTGATGAGAGTGTTCTCCAAAATCCAATGTACTCAATGCCCTAGAGAAAGGGAGAGCAGAGTGCTGTATCACACATGATAGGATTAGATACACAGCTCAGCAGACAGTATCACACATGATAGGATTAGATACACTGCTCAGCAGACAGTATCACACATGATAGGATTAGATACACAGCTCAGCAGACAGTATCACACATGATAGGATTAGATACACTGCTCAGCAGACAGTATCACACATGATAGGATTAGATACACTGCTCAGTAGACAGTATCACCATAATAGGATTAGATACACAGCTCAGCAGACAGTATCACATATGATAGGATTAGATACACGGCTCAGCAGCCAGTATCACACATGATAGGATTAGATACACGGCTCAGCACACAGTATCACACATGATTGGATTAGATACACATCTCAGCACACAGTATCACACATGATAGGATTAGATACACAGCTCAGCAGGCTGTATCACACATGATAGGATTAGATACACAGCTCAGCAGACAGTATCACACATGATAGGATTAGATACACAGCTCAGCAGACAGTATCACACATGATAGGATTAGATACACAGATCAGCAGACAGTATCACACATGATAGGATTAGATACACAGCTCAGCAGACAGTATCACACATGATAGGATTAGATACACGGCTCAGCACACAGTATCACACATGATAGGATTAGATACACGGCTCAGCAGATAGCATCACACATGATAGGATTAGATACACAGCTCAGCAGGCAGTATCACACATGATAGGATTAGATACACAGCTCAGCAGACAGTATCACACACGATAGGATTAGATACACAGCTCAGCAGACAGTATCACACATGATAGGATTAGATACACGGCTCAGCACACAGTATCACACATGATAGGATTAGATACACGGCTCAGCACACAGTATCACACATGATAGGATTAGATACACGGCTCAGCACACAGTATCACACATGATAGGATTAGATACACGGCTCAGCACATTGCCCCTGGAAGCTGTTATTAGGAGGCTGTGACATTACATGATGGGGAGGGTAGTGAGTGGCAATGATAGGGTTACTTGTGCTGGGAGGATGGGAGTGACACACCTCCTGCTCGGGGGCTGCAGATCAGTGAGGATGTGTTGTGGGGAGATCTGCAGCTTTGGGTGAGTGTCCTCCGGTGTGGGGGTCCTCCGGTGTGGGTGTGAGGGTTCTCCGTTGTGAGGATCCTCCGGTGTGGGGGTAAGGGTCCTCTGGTGTCAGTGTTAGGGTCCTCCGGTGTGGGTGTGAGTGTCCTCCGGTGTGGGTGTGAGGGTCCTCTGGTGTGGGGGTCCCCCGGTGTGGGTGTCCTCCGGTGTAGGTGTGGGGGTCCTCCGGTGTGGGGGTAAGGGTCCTCCGGAGTGGGGGTGAGGGTCCTCCGTCGTGGGGGGCCCTCCGGTGTGGAGGTGAGGGTCCTCTGGTGTGAGTGTCCTACGGTGTGGGTGTGAGGGTCCTCCGGTGTGGGTGTGAGGGTTCTCCGTTGTGAGGGTCCTCTGGTGTGGGTGTCCTCTGGTGTGGGGGTCCTCCGGTGTGGGTGTGACGGTCCTCCGGTGTGGGGGTCCTCCGGTGTGAGGATCCTCCGGTGTGGGTGTGAGGGTCCTCTGATGTGGGGGTGAGGGTCCTCTGGTGTGGGTGTGAGGGTCCTCTGGTGTGGGGGTCCTCCGGTGTGGGTGTGAGGGTCCTCCGGTGTGAGGGTCCTCCGGTGTGGGGGCGAGGGTCCTCTGGTGTGGGTGTGGGTGTCCTCTGGTGTGGGGGTGAGGGTCCTCTGGTGTGAGTGTCCTCCGGTGTGGAGGTGAGGGTCCTCCGGTGTGGGTGTGAGGGTCCTCCGGTGTGGGGGTCCTCCGGTGTGGGTGTGAGGGACCTCCGGTGTGGGTGTGAGGGTCCTCCGGTGTGGGTGTGAGGGTCCTCTGGTGTGGGTGTGAGGGTCCTCTGGTGTGGGTGTGGGTGTCCTCCGGTGTGGGTGTGAGGGTCCTCTGGTGTGGGTGTGAGGGTCCTCTGGTGTGGGTGTGGGTGTCCTCCGGTGTGGGTGTGAGGGTCCTCCGGTGTGCGGGTGAGGGTCCTCCGGTGTGAGGGTCCTCCGGTGTGGGGGTGAGTACATGGCTGATCAGGTGACTTTCTTCTTGTGATGTTTACATCCGGCGGCTGTCTGGACTTTGCAGGGATGCTGGGAGTTGTAGTTGTGCAGTAGTCGCAGTGATATCTCTGTAGATCCTACAATCAGATTATAATCTCCCGGACGTTATAGGTGTATAATGGGTGAGACGTGACATCACCGCGTCCTTCGTGTATCGTACACATATAACAAGTGGCCTCCGGGTCCTGTAGAGGTCTCAGCACAGCCTCCAGTCCTCGCTGGCTTGTAATAGTCTTATAATGTCCAGTACTATACAGCGCCCCCCTCTGTACCACATTATATTGCGCGGTCCCTCTTGTGCCCCCGTCCAGGTCCTGACTCCATAAGAGCTCTGAAGGTTCCTGTGGTATCTGGCACGAGATGTTATCAGTGGTTCATCAGTGTTATTCACTTCAGCCGTCAGTGGTATTACGTTACGGCGGATCGGTGTATTATATAAGATCATAAATGGTAACGTCACCGCAATCCTCAAAACTGTTGAGAAACGTTCTGGAAAATACTTTGAGTCCTCACCTGCACGTGCGCCGTATTTGTACGCCATCTGGCTGCCATTTTTAATCTACTACAAAATTGACGTCCAGCCGACGATTGGTCAAAGTAATTTTTAGCAAAATCTGTGCAATATTTTACGGAGTTGGCACATGCCGCGTATTGACGGCGCCGTTTTCGCTGTTGTCTTTCTCGTGTTATTCTTTAAGCAGCGGAGGGGATGCGGTGACGGGCGCCTGCGATTATTATAGCGGTATATCAGGATCTCCGCCGTGCCCATATCCAAATATTGCATTGACACCTTCAATGTTCCGCGAGCGCCGCGTGCGGTCATGTGACTTTGTCGCCGTTCAGGATACGTTCCTCTATTTTCTCCTCACCTGGCCGCAGCTTCCCGTAAAGTTTCCTAAACCTGAATTGTGGTCATACATTTCTCGTATACATTACGCCGGGTTTACACCGCCATATTTCTGTGCAGCGTTTGGATGACCTAAAACGGCGCCAAAAACCGTAGAAGCTGCCCGTGGATATTTTTCAAGGACTCCTAATATTAATCCCGTGTCTATGGGGGCGGCTCGATCCTCCTCAGAGTCTTAAAGCGGAGAAACATTATTGTTTCCAGAGATAAGCGGCGCCAGACCCGCTGATCTCCACCAATGATATTACTACCGGTCAATACGTAACAATGGTCGACCCCCCCCCCCTCTCCTTACTTGTTTATGGTATTCTCCTTTATTCCGATCAAACTTGACCACCCCCCCCTTGCATTACCAAGGACATTTGTCACCCAGGATGGCAGGACGGCTGTGTGAGCGCGTATGCAACCACAGTGCCCGCGTACAGCTGCAGTCCGTTTTGCGGCACGTCGTTCCTGTACGCCGGTCGCTAGGCCGCCATTATATGTGTTATGTGGCGGGGGGACAACAACTTCTGCTTCGTTTTCTGGTTGACAAGCCGGCATTTCAAGTCTATGGTTTGTTTGTCACCCTGGAAGTCTCCTGAGGCCGTGTCACTCGCTGCTTTGTCACCACTCGGAATACCTCTGTATGATTCCTACCACAGAGGAAGAGGTTAATCCCCGGAGGCGCCGCTGAGTCACCGCCGCTGAGGGCCGGAGTCTTGTGGGTTCCATGTATTAGGTGGTGAACGCTTCAGATTCTTCTGACTTTGACTCAACTTAGTCCGAAGAAGAAGGCGAATGTTCCACGTAAAGTCACCAGAACGATCGCACCCGACCAACCGCGAAGATTTACAGGACGCGTCTTCTGCACGAATGGCGGTTATTAACAACATATTACACTGTTTATAGTTGGGGAAAAAAGGTGTTATGTCTGAGGTTGGAATTATAGAAAGAATGGAAAGATCCTGTAATTACACATCAAGTCATATTACTATTTATAGAGGTGAGTAACAGGGGGCGGGGCTGTGACAACCTCTCACACATGATATACAGGCTGGTTGTCAGTAGTAATAGATGAATAGCTGTTACTGTATATAAGATGTGTGGATCTCATGTCTGATCACAATGTAATTATATTATATATCAGTGATGTCAGTAACAGGGGGCGGAGCTGTGACAACCTCTCACACGTGATATACAGGCTGGTTGTCAGTAGTAATAGATGAATAGCTGTGACTGTATATAAGATGTGTGGATCTCATGTCTGATCACATGTAATTATATTATATATCAGTGGTGTCAGTAACAGGAGGCGGGGCTGTGACAACCTCTCACACATGATATACAGGCTGGTTGTCAGTAGTAATAGATGAATAGCTGTGACTGTATATAAGATGTGTGGATCTCATGTCTGATCACATGTAATTATATTATATATCAGTGATGTCAGTAACAGTGGGCGGGTCTGTGACAACCTCTCACACCTTATATGCAGGCTGGTTGTCAGTAGTAATAGATGAATAGCTGTCACTGTATATAAGATGTGTGGATCTCATGTCTGATCACAGTGTAATTATATTATATATCAGTGATGTCAGTAACAGGGGGCGGGGCTGTGACAACCTCTCACACATGATATACAGGCTGGTTGTCAGTAGTAATAGATGAATAGCTGTCACTGTAGATAAGATGTGTGGATCTCATGTCTGATCACATGTAATTATATTATATATCAGTGATGTCAGTAACAGGGGCGGGGCTGTGACAACCTCTCACACATGATATACAGGCAGGTTGTCAGTAGTAATAGATGAATAGCTGTTACTGTATATAAGATGTGTGGATCTCATGTCTGATCACAGTGTAATTATATTATATATCAGTGATGTCAGTAACAGGGGGCGGGGCTGTGACAACCTCTCACACATGATATACAGGCTGGTTGTCAGTAGTAATAGATGAATAGCTGTTACTGTATATAAGATGTGTGGATCTCATGTCTGATCACATGTAATTATATTATATATCAGTGATGTCAGTAACAGGGGGCGGAGCTGTGACAACCTCTCACACATGATATACAGGCTGGTGTCACTAGTAATAGATGAATAGCTGTTACTGTACATAAGATGTGTGGATCTCATGTCTGATTACAATGTAATTATATTATATATCAGTGATGTCAGTAACAGGGGGCGGAGCTGTGACAACCTCTCACACGTGATATACAGGCTGGTTGTCAGTAGTAATAGATGAATAGCTGTGACTGTATATAAGATGTGTGGATCTCATGTCTGATCACATGTAATTATATTATATATCAGTGGTGTCAGTAACAGGAGGCGGGGCTGTGACAACCTCTCACAGATGATATACAGGCAGGTTGTCAGTAGTAATAGATGAATAGCTGTGACTGTATATAAGATGTGTGGATCTCATGTCTGATCACAGTGTAATTATATTATATATCAGTGATGTCAGTAACAGTGGGCGGGTCTGTGACAACCTCTCACACCTTATATGCAGGCTGGTTGTCAGTAGTAATAGATGAATAGCTGTTACTGTATATAAGATGTGTGGATCTCATGTCTGATCACATGTAATTATATTATATATCAGTGATGTCAGTAACAGGGGGCGTGGCTGTGACAACCGCTCACACATGATATACAGGCTGGTTGTCAGTAGTAATAGATGAATAGCTGTCACTGTATATAAGATGTGTGGATCTCATGTCTGATCACAGTGTAATTATATTATATATCAGTGATGTCAGTAACAGGGGGCGGGGCTGTGACAACCTCTCACACATGATATACAGGCTGGTTGTCAGTAGTAATAGATGAATAGCTGTCACTGTATATAAGATGTGTGGATCTCATGTCTGATCACAGTGTAATTATATTATATATCAGTGATGTCAGTAACAGGGGGCGGGGCTGTGACAACCTCTCACACATGATATACAGGCTGGTGGTCAGTAACAGGGGGCGGGGCTGTGACAACCTCTCACACATGATATACAGGCATGATCTATTGGATCCAATCAGATTCCAGCTTTAATGCTTTCAGTGTGTATAATGAGGGCTGTCATGTGATGCGTTGCTATGGGTTACCTCTCTATCGTTTAGATTTGTGGGGCCGGTCTACAGGTTATTGAACGTCGTATGATCTGGACTCTGATTGGCTGACACCTTCTCTCATTCTCAGTTTTAGGTATAGAGTTCTGGATTGCGATGGAAGTTCCAGATTTCACAACACAAAAAAACTGGAAATAAACGGCGGGTCATGTTATTCTACGTCCTTCCCTGGCGCCTGTGGGACCCACAATGAGTTCTGAGAGGTAAATGTCGTTTTCTGTCAGATCATGTGGGAAATGTAATAGAGAATTGCTAGTAATACACTCCCAAATGTGCCGGCCAAAGGGTCCCCATGACGAGCGCCGGCCAAAGGGTCCCCATGATAAGCGGCGATCAATGATCTGTCTTGTTGATCGGCGCTCGTTTACACGGCCTATGTAAGAGGAACCTAGGAGGATTTGGAGCTGTCCCTCAGACTGTCGGTATTGGGGAGACCACTCCTGCCCTCTAGATCTCCATACCACCTATAAAGACACCATTTTGGTGGGTTATTGGCCCACGCCGGCCCCTCCCCAGACTCCTTCACAGCAGACAGACTCATTGCAGACAGTAATCCTAGTGAGAGGCTCCCCTGATCTCTGTAAGCAGCCGCTGATCCCTCATGGGCCGCGGCGCTGCACACAGAGAAGTCTTTATTTACCGTGGCTGGAGTCCCACATCCTGGAAAACAATCGTGGATTACACAGTAACCCCTCCAGAGCAGATAAGCGGCACATTCCTGCCCCCCTGGAGAGCTCTGGTCTCCTGCCCAAAAACCACAAGTCAATAGTATTTACCAGGAGACGGCGGGGGAGGGGGAGCTGAACTGGGTCAGGCATTTGCCAGCTAGGTGATAAAACTAGGAGCAGAGATGCAATACCACACACAACCTGTGGACAGGTGTGGCGCTGTTTTTAGTAGAAAGACATATATTTAAATTCTGGACAACCCCTTTAACCCCTCAATGACCAGCTGAGTTTTTTTCGTTATTGATACACATCAGACAGTATCATACATGATCGGATTAGATACACAGCTCAGCAGACAGTATCACACATGATAGGATTAGATACACAGCTCAGCAGACAGTATCACACATGATAGGATTAGATACATGGCTCAGCAGACGGTATCACACATGATAGGATTAGATACACAGCAGACAGTATCACACATGATAGGATTAGATACACAGCTCAGCAGACAGTATCACACATGATAGGATTAGATACATGGCTCAGCAGACGGTATCACACAGGATAGGATTAGATACACAGCTCAGCAGGCAGTATCACACATGACAGGATTAGATACACGGCTCAGCAGACAGTATCACACATGATAGGATTAGATACACAGCTCAGCAGACAGTATCACACATGATAGGATTAGATACACAGCTCAGCAGACAGTATCACACATGATAGGATTAGATACACGGCTCAGCAGACAGTATCACACATGATAGGATTAGATACACAGCTCAGCAGACAGTATCACACATGATAGGATTAGATACACAGCTCAGCAGACAGTATCATACATGATCGGATTAGATACACAGCTCAGCAGACAGTATCACACATGATAGGATTAGATACAGTGGCTCAGCAGACAGTATCATACATGATCGGATTAGATACACAGCTCAGCAGACAGTATCACACATGATAGGATTAGATACACAGCTCAGCAGACAGTATCACACATGATAGGATTAGATACACAGCTCAGCAGACAGTATCACACATGATAGGATTAGATACACAGCTCAGCAGACAGTATCACACATGATAGGATTAGATACACAGCAGACAGTATCACACATGATAGGATTAGAGACACAGCTCAGTAGACAGTATCACACATGATAGGATTAGATACACGGCTCAGCAGACAGTATCACACATGATAGGATTAGATACAGACTCAGCAGACAGTATCACACATGATAGGATTAGATACACAGCTCAGCAGACAGTATCACACATGATAGGATTAGATACACTGCTCAGCAGACAGTATCACACATGATGGGATTAGATACAGCAGACAGTATCACACATGATGGGATTAGATACACGGCTCAGCAGACAGTATCACACATGATGGGATTAGATACACGGCTCAGGTAGAAATGATGTTATATAATGATTTGTGCACAGATAAGTAATTCTCCCTTTCCCCTCTTTGGATTAGTGATAGAAGACTCGGAGGACCTCGCTATGTGTCACTGTGTTGGGCGCCCGCTGTTGCTTCTCATCTTTCTCTTCGGTGCAGTGACGTTGTGTGGGTCGGTTTGTGACATTAGACCAGATGGGAAACATGTCCACTGTAAAGGGAAAAACCTGGGTTATGTCCCTCAGGACATGTCGGAGGACCTGGAATATCTGGACTTGTCCTATAACACGCTCACAGAAGTGAGACCCGGCATGTTCTCCCACTACCCCAACCTACAGACCCTAAACCTCAGCTTCAATAACATTTCCCGCATAGAGAACGGATCATTCGAGGTCAACCTCCTCCTGAGGAACCTCAGCTTGTTCAACAACTCCCTCATGGAGATCCCAATTTCATCCCTGGAACCTCTGAAGGGCTTGCAGATCCTCGAGTTGTCCAATAACTTCTACAAGTGCCCCACCCTCGGGGCAAACTTCAGCAAATTAGTAAATTTACAAGATTTATCCATCGGGGGGTCTCTAGTTTCTAGTGTTCATAGACGCGACTTTGCCGCCCTCCGGAATATCAGTCTGAAGAAGTTCTCTTTGAAGACCAAGTCAAGTTTGGACCATTATGAACCAGGGGCGTTCTCGGAGCTGAACACGGAGGCCTTATGGTTGGACGTAGCCCTGGACAAGAATCCCGATTTGCTAACCGATATGTTAAAGGACCTGAATGGGAAAAACTTGGCCACTCTCCGTTTCCGAAACTTGTTTGAGTTTTCTTATTACGAAGGTCTCAAGGACATCTTCTCCTTCTTGCCGGCCATTGACGTGAGAAATCTGGTCTTCTACAGAGGAAAATTTAACGAGAATCTTCTCCGTCTGGTCTTGCAGAACACTCAGATATCCAATCTCAAAAACCTTTTACTGCTGTCCGTGGATTTTGCTCGTTCCCCCAACGTCAACCGGACGGACGTGGCCATCGATAACCTGGTTCTGGAGAACTTGGTCATAAAGGACGTCACTAACCCAGATATCCTCAGGTTTGACTGGACCTTCACGTGGTTCAGGAAAGTCACCCACCTGAGCATCATCAACGTCAACTTCAACTTTGTCCCCTGTGACGCTTGGGGTGAAATGGCGAATGTCGTCACGTTAAACATATCGGAAAACCGTCTGTTTGCCAAGTACCTGTTCAACTTATTGTGTCAGCAGAACGTGCTGCCCAACATCGAGACCTTCAATGTCAGCCATAATCAGATCCATAGTCTGAGGACCATCTCGTTGTTGACGGCTGGTTGGCTGAAGCTCACCCAACTGGACCTGGCCAATAATTTCATCGGGAGCTACAACGAGTCGTGTGAGTGGAAAAACAGCATCAAAATCCTGGTCTTAATGGACAATAAGCTGACGGTGGACGTGTTTCGGTGCCTGCCCCTAACACTGGAATATCTGGACATGTCGAATTCCCAACTGGAACGTCTAAACATGAGTTATTTCGACCAAGCCACCAACCTGACGCAACTCATTCTCAGAAACAATAAACTCAAGTTCATACCAACCGGCTGGCACAACCCCAACCTCCAAGTCCTGGCCCTCGAAGGGAACTCATTCGGGGTTATCGAAGAAGGATCTTTCCAAACCTTGGTCCAACTGAGAGAGTTGACTGCCGGGAACAATCCTTATCATTGTACGTGTGACCTCAACGCCTTCATCACCGAGACCCTCAATAAGGAGTCCTTTTCTCTTTCGGACTGGCCGGACGACTACTACTGCTATCATCCACCATCCCTATTGGACACCAGGATTGAATTCTTCAGCCCGGGGAAGCTGGAGTGTGACGTCCGCTTGGTGGTGGCGGTCTCCGCCTCGGCGACCGCTTTCGTACTCCTGGTCAGCATGTTGCTTTGCTATAGATTTGATGTCCCGTGGTATTTGAGGGCAACGTGTCAGATAATTCGAGCCAAATACCGGTCCGAGGACGGTCAGAATAGGCGAGACTACGCCTATCACACCTTCATCTCCTATAGCTACTCGGACGCGGATTGGGTAAGAGGAGTGTTACTGCCTCGTCTGGAGAACTCCGACCCTCCGTATAGGGTTTGCATTCATGAACGGGACTTCCTTCCGGGGAAATGGATTATCGACAACATCATAGAGAACATCGAGAACAGCCGGAAGATCATCTTCGTGTTGTCTCACAACTTCGTCAACAGCGAGTGGTGTAACTACGAGCTGTACTTCGCCCACCAGAGGGCCATCGGCCACGCCTTTGAAGACGTCATTCTGGTGGTCAAGGAGAACATCAGTATGGAGGACCTGCCCAAAAAGTTCTGCCGGCTGAGAAAAATGCTAAGTACTAAAACGTATCTCGAGTGGCCTTTGGAGGAGAACCGGCAGTCGTTCTTTTGGGTCCAACTCAAGAACATCCTTGGTAAAGCCAGCAGAAGTCTTTCGGGACAGGACAACGTATCGGTGAATGAGACGGTTGATGTGGGTGTAGACGATAATTCAGAGGAACTTGTAACTAAGACCGCAAAGAGTAACTCAAACCTGCCCGGTAGCTGAAGCCGGACGATGGGCCGTTACCGTTGGCGTTATTTATTGAGCTCTAATCCTGTCACATCCAGAGCTGAATTCACAATACTGCTGTCTTCCTGTTAGCTCTCAGGCTGCAGGACCTCCCGTCTTACTGCTGCCACTGCTGATTCAATCTCTGTAAAGAACATGTTCTATTGAGGTGGGGGGAAAAAAAGGATCACAACGCAGTCCAGCTCTGAAGGGGTCCACTATTGTGAATGCAGCTCCGGATGTGACTGGAGTATTTTTCAAAGATGAAGCCTATAACTTGCTGGTGAAAAGTTACCTCGGAGGCTGACCAGTCTCCCGTATATAATGTGAATTAACCCTTTAGTCTATAGGTGGATTATCATCATAGCATGTATCAGCCCGTGGTCCTCCAGCTGCTGTATAACTATACGGGTCAATATGGCTGTATTCGAAAAATCGGATTAATAACGCCGGCAGAGATGGGGTCTGACAGTCTGGTTGCTAGGGACACACTGCCTAACAACAGACTAAGGACAGGCTGCCTTTGATTGACCCTTAATCCCAAGACAGAACTGTCTGAGCGGAGGTCAAAAAGGGGGAGGCGGCTCCTCAAGACTCCGCCCACATTTTCCTCTTTCTGCCGTATTAATCAGATTTTTCTATAAGTAGCTGGAGGAGCTTCGTTACGCCGGACGAGCTGATTGGTGGCGATTCTAAACCTTTACAGTAAGTGGTCAAAGTCGACCAATGAAGTATGAAAGTGCAGTTTTATCTGTTTGTAGGAAAGCTGAGTGACCCCCCGGCTTTCCCAGACTCCTGAATGGCAAAATTGCCTAGTTAGTTACACCGTGATACCTTGTTAATTACTATGTATCAATTCTTTTTTGGCGTTTAGGGCTTTGGGAAAGCTGGGTGGTAATCCCTGTACTGGCGGCCGTATCCGTGGTCACCCAGCTTTCTAGGCTGAATAGACTTTTTAGCGCTTGCGAGGAGAAGAGGACGGAAGGATTTCTAGGTCCTGGGGACTTGTAGAAGTGTTGATCATATGATTGACGCGACTGATCCCACGTATTATTAGGTGTCAGACGGTCGGATGAGCCACTGCCCCCCCTCCCCCGTATATATCCAGTGTTACAGTACGGTGATATGAAGGGCACAGCGTTATACATGATGTATATAAGATCTGCTGTTACATGTATGCAATTATATTTATCTTTTATAAATAATGAGAAAAATCTTTTTTTTTTGTTGGTTGGTAATTTGGCTTCTCCATATATTTCACAGCATATGAGAAGAACTCATGGCCTGCAGAATTGACTAGCTGGGTCTGCCCCCTACGATCAATTAGCCAGGTCTGCCCTGTATGATCAACTAGCTAGGTCTACCCCATAGGATCGGTCAGCCAGATCTGCCCCGTACGATTAGTCTGAAATGTTTGGTCAATTATCCAGGTCTGCCCTGTATTATCAGTCTTTCCTGTACGATCGACTAGCCGGGTCTGCCCCCCTACGATCGACTGGCCGGGTCTGCCCCCCTACGATCGACTGGCCGGGTCTGCCCCCCTACGATCGACTGGCCGGGTCTGCCCCTCTACGATCGACTGGCCTGGTCTGCCCTCCTACGATCGACTGGCCGGGTCTGCCCCCCTACGATCGACTGGCAGGGTCTGCCCCCCTACGATCGACTGGCCGGGTCTGCCCCCCTACGATCGACTGGCCGGGTCTGCCCCCCTACGATCGACTGGCCGGGTCTGCCCCCCTACGATCGACTGGCCGGGTCTGCCCCCCTACGATCGACTGGCAGGGTCTGCCCCCCTACGATCGACTGGCAGGGTCTGCCCCCCTACGATCGACTGGCCGGGTCTGCCCCCCTACGATCGACTGGCCGGGTCTGCCCTGTATGATCAACTAGCCGGGTTTGCCCCATAGGATCAGTCAGCCAGATCTGACCCGTACGATTAGTCTGAACTGTTTGATCAATTATCCAGGTCTGCCCTGTATGATTGGCTAGCTGGGTCTGCCCTCCTACGATCGGTTAGCCGGGTCTGCTCTGGATCCAATTGTTATTAGGTTGTCAGAGGCTGCACTGGGTTGTCAGGCCCCGCCTCCTCCTTGTGATATATATATATATATATACACAGCCTCCATGAATCCTGGGACGTGGCAGGCCGCCACACGTTATGATCAGAGAAGAGGCTACGTGACAGGTTTTGCTGGTACATTTGAGGTCTGTCACACATCATTGATATTGACCGCTCAGGGCAGACACGTCGATCTTGTGAGACTTCTCATGTCTGTTCTCCTTCCTCTCCTTATTCTGTTTCTAGGACTAGACCCTGTATACAGGGGGGGGGGGGTTCTTACTGGTCTCTGCCGGCATCTGTGCCCGTTTTATTAGCACAATCCATGGCAGGACCAAGGAGCGGGGATACGGCCGTGTCATCGCAGTCCTGAGTGACGTTACCAGCCACGGCCTGGGGTAAAACATCTGACATAACCGCCTTGTATCCGAGGACGGGGCAGGGACAAGGAGCGGCCGCCGCCAGTCCACCATGTATAATATGAATGATATCTGCCCGCAGTGACATGATCGCGCCACGACCGCGGAGAACCTCGCTGCCACCTAGTGTTCATTGGGTACTGAAGTTCAGTCATATACTCTGCACCTATAGGGCAACATAACACGTGGCATCCAGGAGTCAGTGACAGCTGTAATGGCGGCCGGATGGGTTGTCACCCATGGAACAGATATAACTAGGAGGAATATTTAGCACCTCGATAGTGGACGACTCGGAGCTCACATAACACGGACCTTACGGTAGGGTGTTCGGTTCATCGTCCTCCTGGAAAAAGTAAGTGCCCCCGTCCTGAGAAAACGCACAACCGGTGAGTTATACACTGAATACCTCCAAGCAGACTGCTCAGTACTTCACTTACCAGAGCAGCAGTCTGTGCTTCGGAGCTGCTCTTCATATTGTAATTGGAGACAGGAAGTTGCAATCATTATCAGCCATCTTGGAGTTTATGGAGCTGTCTTCTGGTCACTCGGCCACCCGCCTGCATGCAGGTACATACTGATTCTCCCCTCCTCCTTCTCCGTGTCTGCCATAGTCCCACCCTTGTGCCCGCTTGGATTAGTACACAAGAGACGTGACTACTGAACTGGGGTAAGGAACAGCCACATGACAGCCCACATAACCTCCAGCTATTAGTAATATTTCACAACAGCTTGGAATTTGCTGAGTAAACATTGTATTCTGCGATATCTCTCCATATGCAAACAGCGAAAGAGACAGATCTGCCCGGAATTAACTGTACGCATATTATAACAGACCAGAAGAGACTGGGAAAGGGGCGGGGCTCTGACAACCTCCGAGTCTATTCTCAGGACGACAGAAAAAAACTGTACGGCACCATTAAAAATAACGTATGGTATAAAAGATAAGTGAGCGAGACCGATCCGGTAATACTTCACATATATAAAAAAAAAAAAAAAAGCTGCGCAGATAAGGGAAGGTGAGATAAAGATTAGAGACTCGCAGATCTGGCATGGAGCCACCTCTCCGAATATATAAGGGAAGAGAGATGCGTAGAAATGAATAGGATTCATCATGTAAAAAAACAAAAACAATGTAAAAAAACAAAAAAGTCTAAAAGGTAAAAAGACGTGCTGCTATCGCCCTCTAGTGGCGAGAAAGAGGATTACTACAGTCCAGGAATAGTAAAAAAGAGGTTTTCTGTTTTTATTGGGATCACAAAACACATGGGAGCGTCTCGTCTAGATGAACCTCCCGGCAGGAGCCCCTCTTATCTGTATGGGAAGCAGCAAATTCGTTTTAGGGGGGGAAAAAAAAGGATAAAAAAGCAATTACATATACATAAGTCATATACATAAAAATGTCTAAAGATTGCTTACTGGCGCCTCGTGTGGTTTGGCGGAGAACTGCAATAACCTGTGATCGGTAAGATCCTTGTGAAGATTAGCGATCGGCTAATTCCTGAGACATAGAAGATAAAGCCAGCGGCAGCGATTCTTATAAACCCGGACAGCACCCGTCCTATTATACTCTGCAGGGGGTAATCTGGGGAAAAAGACCAAAAAATAAGGCATGATAATAAAGATAATGATAGTAATCGATCAGCTGGGTGAAGCGGCTGCAGCATTCCAGTGAGCGCCATGTCTCCCCAGGCACAGCGCCGTACATTTGGTTGTGGCTGTGCCTGGTACTGCAGTTTATTGCCATTCACTTGAGCTGCTGTGAGTTGCAGTACCAGGCACAGCCACAATTCGATGTAGGGCGCTGTGTCTGGAGGGAGACATGGTGCGCCAGCCATAATAGTTAGGCATCCTGGTAAGAAGACCCCTATAAGAAGATTTTTCCAAAACCCCCTCTGTCAGGTAAGATGACCCCAAATGGTACACAGTCGGGGGGCCTTTCATGGATTTACATCTGGGTCTAGGACCTTCAAGTTCCGCTTCTCGGCGCCTCACATAGACGACCCCTGTCCATATGTTCTATTAAGGACCCCTCTCTACGCGCCAGAGAGTTTTTCAGAAACGGCTCTCGCGTTGCCCATGGCATCCAATCATGTTGCTGCTTTCATTTTCCAAAAGGCCTCTGAAAAATAAGAGGTGGAATCTGATTGGTTGCTGTGGGTAACTGCCTCACTTTTCGCCCGTAGTCTTTTCACAGGGACATTGTGTGGATCTAGTTATTAGCAAATATTGATCTCTACGCTGATTTGGACCCACACAATATCCCTATGACAAGGCTGAACTGTACACAGGACCGGAAGTGTTGTCTTGGGGACACTGGATTAGAGGAATTTTAGTCTACGCCATTTTCACACTGAAGGAAAGCATCGCTAATAAGCTCCACGTGCCGTGAGACGTTCCTCTAAAGCTTGTCACTACCAGGCTGCTATAGATCAGGCACAGTAAGGAAGGAGCAGCCAACAAGAGGGAGGAGCAAGCAGGGACTGTGCATTGTTATGAAGTCTGGGTGACCCTGTGACTATATCATAGCTCCGCAGCTGCTAAAAATGGCCGCCATACTACTACTTTCTCAGATTTGTATACATTTCTTTATATTCTCTTTTAGATTCTCTGGGGTTAACTGTTAAACTTGGTAATTGCAACACGTGCCAGATTTGTCCTCATATTGCGCCATTTCTTCTATGTTTTCGCAGCTCATGACCAGGCAGTCGCCATATTGGAATGTACGCACCATGACCCCTGTGATTGGCTCATGTAGAGGATACACCTGACATGGAGTGACGTATAGAAACAATAGGCGCGTTACTCCTCCCACGTGATCACATGACAAACTCCTCACCTCTCTAGGAATAAGCCACATAACTCCTTCCCGGAAATGACGTACTTCCCAGTATCACAGTCTCCATAGCGACCGCACACACCGGAAGTATACCGCTTCTCTTTGACAGCTGATCGCTTCTGTCATTCAGCCGGGCGCGCGCTGCGGCCTGTGATTGGAGTAGAGTGCACCTGGGCGGAGCTTCGCACCCGGAAGTGTCTGTGCTGGCCATGGCGGGCTGTGTGCGGGACCCCTGCGGACTCCTGTGTATCCTCCTCACCTACCTGAGCCTGGGCTACGCCGACTACGTCATCCTGCGGCACATCCTGCTGCACAGCTTCACCGGGAGGTGCGGGGAGGATGGGGGCTGTAGATATAGGCGTGTTGGGGGGGTGAGGGAGATAGTGGCAGCTATGGGAGATTCCTATGGATATTAGAGATGTGGGGAAATGATGTGGCCAGAATACTGGGGGAGGGGAAGGGATAATGGTGAGGTAATATAGGGATATCATATGGGTAGAATGCGAGGTGACGGGGGTGGAATGCGAGGCGACGGGGGTGGAATGCGAGGTGACGGGGGTGGAATGCGAGGTGACGGGGGTAGAATGCGAGGTGACGGGGGTGGAATGCGAGGTGACGGGGGTGGAATGCGAGGTGACGGGGGTGGAATGGGAGGTGACGGGGGTGGAATGCGAGGCGACGGGGGTGGAATGCGAGGTGACGGGGATAGAATGCGAGGTGACGTGGATAGAATGCGAGGTGACGGGGGTGGAATGCGAGGCGACGGGGGTGGAATGCGAGGTGACGGGGATAGAATGCGAGGTGACGTGGGTAGAATGCGAGGTGACGTGGGTAGAATGCGAGGTGACGTGGGTAGAATGCGAGGTGACGGAGGTAGAATGCGAGGTGACGGAGGTAGAATGCGAGGTGACGGGGGTGGAATGCGAGGTGACGGAGGTAGAATGCGAGGTGACGGGGATAGAATGCGAGGTGACGGGGTGTAGAATGCGAGGTGACGGGGATAGAATGCGAGGTGACGGGGGTGGAATGCGAGGTGACGGGGGTAGAATGCGAGGTGACGTGGGTAGAATGCGAGGTGACGGAGGTAGAATGCGAGGTGACGGGGTGTAGAATGCGAGGTGACGGGGGTAGAATGGGAGGTGACGGGGGTGGAATGCGAGGTGACGGAGGTAGAATGCGAGGTGACGGGGATAGAATGCGAGGTGACGGGGATGGAATGCGAGGTGACGGGGGTGGAATGCGAGGTGACGGGGGTGGAATGCGAGGTGACGGGGTGTAGAATGCGAGGTGACGGGGTGTAGAATGCGAGGTGACGGAGGTAGAATGCGAGGTGACGGAGGTAGAATGCGAGGTGACGGGGGTAGAATGCGAGGTGACGGGGGTAGAATGCGAGGTGACGGGGGTAGAATGCGAGGTGACGGGGGTAGAATGCGAGGTGACGGGGATGGAATGCGAGGTGACGGGGGTGGAATGCGAGGTGACGGGGGCGGAATGCGAGGTGACGGGGGCGGAATGCGAGGTGACGGGGATAGAATGCGAGGTGACGGGGGCGGAATGCGAGGTGACGGGGGTGGAATGCGAGGTGACGGGGGTGGAATGCGAGGTGACGGGGGTGGAATGCGAGGTGACGGGGATGGAATGCGAGGTGACGGGGGCGGAATGCGAGGTGACGGGGGTAGAATGCGAGGTGACGGGGATAGAATGCGAGGTGACGGGGGCGGAATGCGAGGTGACGGGGGCAGAATGCGAGGTGACGGGGTGTAGAATGCGAGGTGACGGGGGCGGAATGCGAGGTGACGTGGGTAGAATGCGAGGTGACGGGGTGTAGAATGGGAGGTGGCGGGGTAGAATGTAGAACGTGAGGTGACGGGGGTAGAATGCGAGGTGACGGGGGTAGAATGCGAGGTGACGGGGGTAGAATGGGAGGTGACGGGGTGTAGAATGCGAGGTGACGGAGGTAGAATGCGAGGTGACGGAGGTAGAATGGGAGGTGGCGGGGTGTAGAATGCGAGGTGACGGAGGTAGAATGCGAGGTGACGGAGGTAGAATGGGAGGTGGCGGGGTGTAGAATGGGAGGTGGCGGGGTAGAATGTAGAACGTGAGGTGACGGGGTGTAGAATGCGAGGTGACGGGGTGTAGAATGCGAGGTGACGGGGGTAGAATGCGAGGTGACGGGGTGTAGAATGCGAGGTGACGGGGTGTAGAATGCGAGGTGACGGGGTGTAGAATGCGAGGTGACGGGGTGTAGAATGCGAGGTGACGGGGTGTAGAATGCGAGGTGACGGGGTGTAGAATGCGAGGTGACGGGGGTGGAATGCGAGGTGACGGGGGTGGAATGCGAGGTGACGGGGGTGGAATGCGAGGTGACGGGGGTAGAATGCGAGGTGACGGGGGTAGAATGGGAGGTGGCGGGGTAGAATGTAGAACGTGAGGTGACGGGGGTAGAATGCGAGGTGACGGGGGTAGAATGCGAGGTGACGGGGGTAGAATGCGAGGTGACGGGGTGTAGAATGCGAGGTGACGGGGATAGAATGCGAGGTGACGGGGTGTAGAATGCGAGGTGACGGAGGTAGAATGCGAGGTGACGGAGGTAGAATGCGAGGTGACGGAGGTAGAATGCGAGGTGACGGAGGTAGAATGCGAGGTGACGGAGGTAGAATGCGAGGTGACGGGGTGTAGAATGCGAGGTGACGGGGATAGAATGCGAGGTGACGGGGTGTAGAATGGGAGGTGACGGAGGTAGAATGCGAGGTGACGGGGGTAGAATGCGAGGTGACGGGGGTAGAATGGGAGGTGACGGAGGTAGAATGCGAGGTGACGGGGGTAGAATGCGAGGTGACGGGGGTAGAATGCGAGGTGACGGGGTGTAGAATGCGAGGTGACGGAGGTAGAATGCGAGGTGACGGGGTGTAGAATGCGAGGTGACGGTGGAATGCGAGGTGACGGAGGTAGAATGCGAGGTGACGGAGGTAGAATGCGAGGTGACGGAGGTAGAATGGGAGGTGACGGGGGTAGAATGGGAGGTGACGGAGGTAGAATGCGAGGTGACGGGGGTAGAATGCGAGGTGACGGGGTGTAGAATGCGAGGTGACGGGGTGTAGAATGCGAGGTGACGGGGTGTAGAATGCGAGGTGACGGGGTGTAGAATGCGAGGTGACGGGGTGTAGAATGCGAGGTGACGGGGTGTAGAATGCGAGGTGACGGGGGTAGAATGTAGAACGTGGGGTGACGGGGGCCACCTTATTTCCCACTCCGGTTGTTTCCCCCTCTCCTTATTTCCCCCTCCCCTTATTTCCCGCTCTGGTTGTTTCCCCCACCCCTTATTTCCCGCTCTGGTTGTTTCCCCCTCCCCTTATTTCCCGCTCCGGTTGTTTCCCCCTCCCCTTATTTCCCGCTCCGGTTGTTTCCCCCTCCCCATATTTCCCGCTCCGGTTGTTTCTCCCTCCCCTTATTTCCCGCTCCGGTTGTTTCCCCCTCCCCTTATTTCCCGCTCTGGTTGTTTCCCCCTCCCCTTATTTCCCGCTCCGGTTGTTTCCCCCTCCCCTTATTTCCCGCTCTGGTTGTTTCCCCCTCCCCTTATTTCCCGCTCCGGTTGTTTCCCCCCCCCCTTATTTCCCGCTCTGGTTGTTTCCTCCTCCCCTTATTTCCCGCTCTGGTTGTTTCCCCCTCCCCTTATTTCCCGCTCTGGTTGTTTCCCCCTCCCCTTATTTCCCGCTCCGGTTGTTTCCCCCTCCCCTTATTTCCCGCTCCGGTTGTTTCCTCCTCCCCTTATTTCCCGCTCTGGTTGTTTCCCCCTCCCCTTATTTCCCGCTCTGGTTGTTTCCCCCTCCCCTTATTTCCCGCTCCGGTTGTTTCCCCCTCCCCTTATTTCCCGCTCCGGTTGTTTCCCCCTCCCCTTATTTCCCGCTCCGGTTGTTTCCCCCTCCCCTTATTTCCCGCTCCGGTTGTTTCCCCCTCCCCTTATTTCCCGCTCCGGTTGTTTCCCCCTCCCCTTATTTCCCGCTCCGGTTGTTTCCCCCTCCCCTTATTTCCCGCTCTGGTTGTTTCCTCCTCAACTTATTTCACGCTCCGGTTGTTTCCCCCTCCCCTTATTTCCCGCTCTGGTTGTTTCCCCCTCCCCTTATTTCCCGCTCCGGTTGTTTCCTTCCTCTCTTTGCAGCATTTGGTGTCCGCTCCATGCCGTCGGCTTCAATCTGACGGTCTTCCTGCTCCTGGCCTGTCACACCCGCGCCGTCTTCTCTGACCCAGGTAAGACCCGGCACCACCTATGGCAAAACTACGACTCCCAGAATGCCCCTAGAGCTGGAGAACATGCTTGGAGTGGTAGTCTTACCGCTGGCCTGCAGTGATCTGCTCAGGGAGGGACATTATAAGATATTACGTTACAGCTTTCAGCTCATACAAATAACTTTATTTACACACAAACCCCGTGACAGTCCCCGATGTGTCTTCAATCCCGCAGGAGCCGTCCCTTTACCGGAAACCGCCATTGACTTTTCAGACTTGCGCTCTAGCACACCGCGGAAAAGTGACCGGGTAAGTGGCGATATCAGGGGGAACCGGAACTACATCCATAAGACGATAACTGGACTCTGGGATAACCCCCATCATCTCTCCGCAGGGTAATGAGGACTGGACGGTGTGCAACCGCTGCGAGACCTACCGCCCCCCGCGAGCTCACCACTGCCGCATCTGTCACCGCTGTATACGGAGAATGGATCACCACTGCCCCTGGTACGTCTCCCCCTCCGTCCCCTCCATGGAGAATATTATTCATGTTATTTTGGCTAATATGATTGTTTTTTGGATTCTCGTAGGATAAATAACTGTGTCGGGGAATTAAACCAAAAATATTTCATCCAGTTCCTGTTTTATACAGGTATGTCTCCTGCCGCCAAATGCATCACATGGCATTAGTGTTGGGTATTACACGTTCTGTCCAGCAGGTGGCGTTCTCCCATTATTCCTGGTCTAGTATTATACATTAGTATTAGGTATTACACGTTGTGTCCAGCAGGTGGCGTTCTCCCATTATTCCTGGTCTAGTATTATACATTAGTATTAGGTATTACACGTTGTGTCCAGCAGGTGGCGCTCTCCCATTAGCCCTGGTCTAGTATTATACATTAGTGTTGGGTATTACACGTTGTGTCCAGCAGGAGGCGCTCTCCCATTAGCCCTGGTCTAGTATTATACATTAGTGTTGGGTATTACAGGTTCTGTCCAGCAGGAGGCGCTCTCCCATTATCCCTGTTCTAGTATTATACATTAGTATTAGATATTACACGTTGTGTCCAGCAGATGGCGCTCTCCCATTATCCCTGGTCTAGTATTATACATTAGTGTTGGGTATTACACGTTGTGTCCAGCAGGTGGCGCTCTCCGATTATCTCTGGTCCAGTATTATACATTAGTATTAGGTATTACACGTTGTGTCCAGCAGATTGCGCTCTCCCATTATCCCTGGTCTAGTATTATACATTAGTGTTGGGCATTACACGTTCTGTCCAGCAGGAGGCGCTCTCCCATAAGCCCTGGTCTAGTATTATACATTAGTGTTGGGTATTACACGTTCTGTCCAGCAGGTGGCATTCTCTCATTATCCCTGATATAGTATTATACATTAGTATTAGGTATTACACGTTCTGTCCAGCAGGTGGCGTTCTCTCATTATCCCTGATATAGTATTATACATTAGTATTAGGTATTACATGTTGTGTCCAGCAGGTGGCGCTCTCCCATTATCCCTGGTCTAGTATTATACATTAGTATTAGGTATTACACGTTGTGTCCAGCAGGTGGCGCTCTCTCATTAGCCCTGGTCTAGTATTATACATTAGTGTTGGGTATTACAGGTTCTGTCCAGCAGGTGGCGCTCTCCCATTATCCCTGGTCTAGTATTAAACATTAGTGTTGGGTATTACAGGTTCTGTCCAGCAGGAGGCACTCTCCCATTATCCCTGGTCTAGTATTATACATTGGTATTAGGTATTACACGTTGTGTCCAGCAGGAGGCGCTCTCCCATTAGCCCTGGTCTAGTATTATACATTAGTGTTGGGTATTACACGTTCTGTCCAGCAGGAGGCGCTCTCCCATTAGCCCTGGTCTAGTATTATACATTAGTATTAGGTATTACACGTTCTGTCCAGCAGGAGGCGCTCTCCCATTATCTCTGGTCCAGTATTATACATTAGTGTTGGGTATTACACTTCTGTCCAGCAGGTGGCGCTCTCCCATTAGCCCTGGTCTAGTATTATACATTAGTGTTGGGTATTACACGTTCTGTCCAGCAGGAGGCGCTCTCCCATAAGCCCTGGTCTAGTATTATACATTAGTGTTGGGTATTACACGTTGTGTCCAGCAGGTGGTGCTCTCCCATTATCCCTGGTCTAGTATTATACATTAGTGTTGGGTATTACACGTTCTGTCCAGCAGGAGGCGCTCTCCCATTATCTCTGGTCCAGTATTATACATTAGTGTTGGGTATTACACTTCTGTCCAGCAGGTGGCGCTCTCCCATTATCCCTGGTCTAGTATTAAACATTAGTGTTGGGTATTACACGTTCTGTCCAGCAGGTGGCGCTCTCCCATTAGCCCTGGTCTAGTATTATACATTAGTGTTGGGTATTACACGTTGTGTCCAGCAGGAGGCGCTCTCCCATTAGCCCTGGTCTAGTATTATACATTAGTGTTGGGTATTACACGTTGTGTCCAGCAGGTGGCGCTCTCCCATTAGCCCTGGTCTTGTATTATACATTAGTGTTGGGTATTACACGTTCTGTCCAGCAGGTGGCGCTCTCCCATTATCCCTGGTCTAGTATTAAACATTAGTGTTGGATATTACAGGTTCTGTCCAGCAGGAGGCGCTCTCCCATTATCCCTGGTCTAGTATTATACATTAGTGTTGGGTATTACAGGTTCTGTCCAGCAGGTGGCGCTCTCCCATTATGCCTGATATAGTATTATACATTAGTATTAGGTATTACACGTTCTGTCCAGCAGGTGGCGTTCTCTCATTATCCCTGATATAGTATTATACATTAGTATTAGGTATTACATGTGTCCAGCAGGTGGCGCTCTCCCATTATCCCTGGTCTAGTATTATACATTAGTATTAGGTATTACACGTTGTGTCCAGCAGGTGGCGCTCTCTCATTAGCCCTGGTCTAGTATTATACATTAGTGTTGGGTATTACACGTTGTGTCCAGCAGGTGGCGCTCTCCCATTATCCCTGGTCTAGTATTAAACATTAGTGTTGGGTATTACAGGTTCTGTCCAGCAGGTGGCGCTCTCCCATTATCCCTGGTCTAGTATTATACATTAGTGTTGGGTATTACACGTTCTGTCCAGCAGGAGGCGCTCTCCCATTAGCCCTGGTCTAGTATTATACATTAGTGTTGGGTATTACACGTTGTGTCCAGCAGGAGGCGCTCTCCCATTAGCCCTGGTCTTGTATTATACATTAGTGTTGGGTATTACAGGTTCTGTCCAGCAGGAGGCGCTCTCCCATTAGTGTTGGGTATTACACGTTCTGTCCAGCAGGAGGCGCTCTCCCATTAGCCCTGGTCTTGTATTATACATTAGTGTTGGGTATTACACGTTCTGTCCAGCAGGAGGCGCTCTCCCATTAGCCCTGGTCTAGTATTATACATTGGTATTCGGTATTACAGGTTCTGTCCAGCAGGAGGCGCTCTCCCATTAGTGTTGGGTATTACACGTTCTGTCCAGCAGGAGGCGCTCTCCCATTAGCCCTGGTCTAGTATTATACATTAGTGTTGGGTTTTACACGTTCTGTCCAGCAGGAGGCGCTCTCCCATAAGCCCTGGTCTAGTATTATACAGTAGTGTTGGGTATTACACGTTGTGTCCAGCAGGAGGCGCTCTCCCATTAGCCCTGGTCTAGTATTATACATTAGTGTTGGGCATTACACGTTCTGTCCAGCAGATGGCGCTCTCCCATAAGCCCTGGTCTAGTATTATACATTAGTGTTGGGTATTACACGTTGTGTCCAGCAGGAGGCGCTCTCCCATTAGCCCTGGTCTAGTATTATACATTAGTGTTGGGTATTACACGTTGTGTCCAGCAGGAGGCGCTCTCCCATTAGCCCTGGTCTAGTATTATACATTAGTGTTGGGTATTACACGTTCTGTCCAGCAGGTGGCGCTCTCCCATTAGCCCTGGTCTAGTATTAAACATTAGTGTTGGGTATTACAGGTTCTGTCCAGCAGGAGGCGCTCTCCCATTATCCCTGGTCTAGTATTATACATTAGTGTTGGGTATTACAGGTTCTGTCCAGCAGGTGGCGCTCTCCCATTATCCCTGATATAGTATTATACATTAGTATTAGGTATTACACGTTCTGTCCAGCAGGTGGCGTTCTCTCATTATCCCTGATATAGTATTATACATTAGTATTAGGTATTACATGTTGTGTCCAGCAGGTGGCGCTCTCCCATTATCCCTGGTCTAGTATTATACATTAGTATTAGGTATTACACGTTGTGTCCAGCAGGTGGCGCTCTCCCATTAGCCCTGGTCTAGTATTATACATTAGTGTTGGGTATTACACGTTCTGTCCAGCAGGAGGCGCTCTCCCATTATCCCTGGTCTAGTATTAAACATTAGTGTTGGGTATTACAGGTTCTGTCCAGCAGGTGGCGCTCTCCCATTATCCCTGGTCTAGTATTATACATTGGTATTAGGTATTACACGTTGTGTCCAGCAGGAGGCGCTCTCCCATTAGCCCTGGTCTAGTATTATACATTAGTGTTGGGTATTACACGTTCTGTCCAGCAGGTGGCGCTCTCCCATTATCCCTGGTCTAGAATTATACATTAGTGTTGGGTATTACACGTTCTGTCCAGCAGGAGGCGCTCTCCCATTATCTCTGGTCCAGTATTATACATTAGTGTTGGGTATTACACGTTCTGTCCAGCAGGTGGCGCTCTCCCATTAGCCCTGGTCTAGTATTATACATTAGTGTTGGGTATTACACGTTGTGTCCAGCAGGTGGCGCTCTCCCATTATCTCTGGTCCAGTATTATACATTAGTGTTGGGTATTACACTTCTGTCCAGCAGGTGGCGCTCTCCCATTAGCCCTGGTCTAGTATTATACATTAGTATTAGGTATTACACTTCTGTCCAGCAGGTGGCGCTCTCCCATTATCCCTGGTCTAGTATTAAACATTAGTGTTGGGTATTACACGTTCTGTCCAGCAGGTGGCGCTCTCCCATTAGCCCTGGTCTAGTATTATACATTAGTGTTGGGTATTACACGTTGTGTCCAGCAGGAGGCGCTCTCCCATTAGCCCTGGTCTTGTATTATACATTAGTGTTGGGTATTACACGTTCTGTCCAGCAGGTGGCGCTCTCCCATTAGCCCTGGTCTAGTATTAAACATTAGTGTTGGGTATTACAGGTTCTGTCCAGCAGGAGGCGCTCTCCCATTATCCCTGGTCTAGTATTATACATTAGTGTTGGGTATTACACGTTGTGTCCAGCAGGAGGCGCTCTCCCATTAGCCCTGGTCTTGTATTATACATTAGTGTTGGGCATTACACGTTCTGTCCAGCAGGTGGCGCTCTCCCATTATCCCTGGTCTAGTATTATACATTAGTGTTGGGTATTACAGGTTCTGTCCAGCAGGTGGCGCTCTCCCATTAGCCCTGGTCTAGTATTATACATTAGTGTTGGGTATTACAGGTTCTGTCCAGCAGGAGGCGCTCTCCCATTAGTGTTGGGTATTACACATTCTGTCCAGCAGGAGGCACTCTCCCATTAGCCCTGGTCTAGTATTATACATTGGTATTAGGTATTACACGTTCTGTCCAGCAGGAGGCGCTCTCCCATTAGCCCTGGTCTTGTATTATACATTAGTGTTGGGTATTACACGTTCTGTCCAGCAGGTGGCGCTCTCCCATTAGCCCTGGTCTAGTATTAAACATTAGTGTTGGGTATTACAGGTTCTGTCCAGCAGGAGGCGCTCTCCCATTAGCCCTGGTCTTGTATTATACATTAGTGTTGGGTATTACAGGTTCTGTCCAGCAGGAGGCGCTCTCCCATTAGTGTTGGGTATTACACGTTCTGTCCAGCAGTAGGCGCTCTCCCATTAGCCCTGGTCTAGTATTATACATTGGTATTAGGTATTACACGTTCTGTCCAGCAGGAGGCGCTCTCCCATTAGCCCTGGTCTAGTATTATACATTAGTGTTGGGTATTACACGTTCTGTCCAGCAGGAGGCGCTCTCCCATAAGCCCTGGTCTAGTATTATACATTAGTGTTGGGTATTACACGTTGTGTCCAGCAGGAGGCGCTCTCCCATTAGCCCTGGTCTAGTATTATACATTAGTGTTGGGTATTACACGTTCTGTCCAGCAGGTGGCGCTCTCCCATTATCCCTGGTCTAGTATTATACATTAGTGTTGGGTATTACACGTTCTGTCCAGCAGGAGGCGCTCTCCCATTAGCCCTGGTCTAGTATTATACATTAGTGTTGGGTATTACAGGTTCTGTCCAGCACGAGGCGCTCTCCCATTAGCCCTGTTCTAGTATTATACATTAGTGTTGGGCATTACACGTTCTGTCCAGCAGGTGGCGCTCTCCCATTATCCCTGGTCTAGTATTATACATTAGTGTTGGGTATTACACGTTCTGTCCAGCAGGTGGCGCTCTCCCATTAGCCCTGGTCTAGTATTTTACATTGGTATTAGGTATTACAGGTTCTGTCCAGCAGGTGGCGCTCTCTCATTAGCCCTGGTCTAGTATTATACATTAGTGTTGGGTATTACACGTTCTGTCCAGCAGGAGACGCTCTCCCATAAGCCCTGGTCTAGTATTATACATTAGTGTTGGGTATTACACGTTCTGTCCAGCAGGTGGCGCTCTCCCATTATCCCTGGTCTAGTATTATACATTAGTGTTGGGTATTACAGGTTCTGTCCAGCAGGAGGCGCTCTCCCATTAGCCCTGGTCTAGTATTATACATTAGTGTTGGGTATTACAGGTTCTGTCCAGCACGAGGCGCTCTCCCATTAGCCCTGTTCTAGTATTATACATTAGTGTTGGGCATTACACGTTCTGTCCAGCAGGTGGCGCTCTCCCATTAGCCCTGGTCTAGTATTATACATTAGTGTTGGGCATTACACGTTCTTTCCAGCAGGTGGCGCTCTCCCATTAGCCCTGGTCTAGTATTATACATTAGTGTTGGGTATTACACGTTCTGTCCAGCAGGTGGCGCTCTCCCATTAGCCCTGGTCTAGTATTTTACATTGGTATTAGGTATTACAGGTTCTGTCCAGCAGGTGGCGCTCTCTCATTAGCCCTGGTCTAGTATTTTACATTGATATTAGGTATTACAGGTTCTGTCCAGCAGGAGGCGCCTCTCATCCTAACACACGTCTCTAATATCAGACTTGTCCGTGTTTGTTGCACTCCTGCAGGTGGCGCTATTCCTGATATAACATCTTATTTTTTGCTGCAGGCCTGACAAGTCTTTATGCCATGGGCCTAGTGCTGGCCGCTTGGCTCTGGCCAACCAAGAAGGGATCGGGGGAGGGTGCAGAGAAGGAGGCGCCCGCTCACAGCCACGTACAGATGTAAGTCATGGGGGCGCAGGGAAATATTCTCATTTCTGACACAGGTGAGCTGAGCGCGTCACGTCTACTCGCCTGGTAATGATGCGTTCACAATTGTGTAGTATCATGTCTTATACTCCAGTCACACCCAGAGCTGCATTCACAGTTGTGTAGTATTATGGCTTATACTCCAGTCACAGCCAGAGCTGCATTCCCAATTGTGTAGTATCATGGCTTATACTCCAGTCACACCCAGAGCTGCATTCACAATTGTGTAGTATCATGGCTTATACTCTAGTCACCTCTAGAGCTGCGTACACAACGTGATCAGTCCTCACAGACAGCGCGCACTGATACATTGTATCGTTTTTTTAACCATGGACTCATTGCACGGTGCAAACACTACATTTCCCACAACGCAGTGTAGCAGAATATAGCTTGTGAAGAGGTCCTGCTGCCTGAGAGCTACCAGGGATCTCACCACTTTATGAATGCAGCTTTGGATGTGACTAGAGTATAAGACCAGACTCGGCAGCTTTTATATGAGATCCTCCTTTCCCTCAGGGCTCACTGCATCCTCCTCCTCGTGGAGTCCGCGCTCTTCGGGCTTTTCGTCACCGTTATCTTCTATGATCAGGTGAGTGCTACCTGCCGCTATTCCTCCCTGTTATCTGCCGTTTCAGGTGGGAGGGGCTGACTGCAAGTTTGATATTGCTGCAGGAAATAGGATTTGTCACCAAGACCAGTTAGGGTCAGTTCACACACAGTTTTTTGACGCGGAAAACGCCCCAAAAAACATCCGGAAATGCCTCTCATTCATTCCAATGGGAGGCGGAGGCGTTTTTTTCCCGCGAGCGGAAAAATAGTCTCGCGGGAAACAGAAGCGACATGCCCCATCTTCGAGCGTTTACGTCTCTGACCTCCCTCTGACATCAATGGGAGGCAGAGAAAGAGTGTTCCGCTGCGTTATTTGCCCGTGGCGCTCCATGGGCACGAGCAAAAAACTCAGTGTGAACCCGGCCTTATTATTGGGGGGGTCGTGGAGCGGCTTCTCACACTTTAAGTTCTTTTTTGCAGATCGTCTCGATCATCACAGATGAGACTCCCATAGAACAACTGAGGAACAGACTCCTGAAGGAGGCCAAGAAGGAGGTCACCCACAGCCGCAAACCAAAGATGGCGCTCCTGAGGGAGGTGTTCGGTAGAGGTAAGAGCAGCGGTGACATCACTGAGAATGCAGCCGATCCATTCACTAGAGAGCAGCGGTGACATCACTGAGAATGCAGCCTATCCACTCACTAGAGAGCAGCGGTGACATCACTGAGAATACAGCCTATCCACTCACTAGAGAGCAGAGGTGACATCACTGAGAATACAGCCTATCCACTCACTAGAGAGCAGCGGTGACATCACTGAGAATGCAGCCTATCCACTCACTAGAGAGCAGCGGTGACATCACTGAGAGTGCAGCCGATCCATTCACTAGAGAGCGGCGGTGACATCACTGAGAACGCAGCCTATCCATTCACTAGAGAGCAGCGGTGACATCACTGAGAATACAGCCTATCCATTCACTAGAGAGCAGCGGTGACATCACTGAGAATACAGCCTATCCATTCACTAGAGAGCAGCGGTGACATCACTGAGAACGCAGCCTATCCATTCACTAGAGAGCGGCGGTGACATCACTGAGAATGCAGCCGATCCACTCACTAGAGAGCAGCGGTGACATCACTGCGAATGCAGCCTGTCCACTCACTAGAGAGCAGCGGTGACATCACTGAGAATGCAGCCTATCCATTCACTAGAGAGCAGCGGTGACATCACTGAGAATGCAGCCGATCCACTCACTAGAGAGCAGCGGTGACATCACTGAGAATACAGCCTATCCATTCACTAGAAAGCAGCGGTGACATCACTGAGAAGGCAGCCTATCCATTCACTAGAGAGCAGCGGTGACATCACTGAGAACGCAGCCTATCCACTCACTAGAGAGCAGCGGTGACATCACTGAGAATGCAGCCTATCCATTCACTAGAGAGCAGCGGTGACATCACTGAGAATGCAGCCTATCCATTCACTAGAGAGCAGCGGTGACATCACTGAGAATGCAACCTATCCATTCACTAGAGAGCAGCGGTGACATCACTGAGAATACAGCCTATCCACTCACTAGAGAGCAGCGGTGACATCCCTGAGAATGCAGCCTATCCATTCACTAGAGAGCAGCGGTGACATCACTGAGAATGCAGCCTATCCATTCACTAGAGAGCAGCGGTGACATCACTGAGAATGCAGCCTATCCATTCACTAGAGAGCTGCGGTGACATCACTGAGAATGCAGCCTATCCACTCACTAGAGAGCAGCGGTGATGTCACTGAGAATACAGCCTATCCATTCACTAGAGAGCAGCGGTGATGTCACTGAGCATGCAGCCTATCCACTCACTAGAGAGCAGCGGTGATGTCACTGAGAATACAGCCTATCCATTCACTAGAGAGCAGCGGTGATGTCACTGAGCATGCAGCCTATCCACTCACTAGAGAGCAGCGGTGACATCACTGAGCATGCAACCTATCCACTCACTAGAGAGCAGCGGTGACATCACTGAGAATGCAGCCTATCCAGTCACTAGAGAGCAGCGGTGACATCACTGAGAATGCAGCCTATCCATTCACTAGAGAGCAGCGGTGACATCACTGAGCATGCAACCTATCCACTCACTAGAGAGCAGCGGTGACATCACTGAGAATGCAGCCTATCCAATCACTAGAGAGCAGCGGTGACATCACTGAGAATGCAGCCTATCCACTCACTAGAGATCAGCGGTGACATCACTGAGAATGCAGCCTATCCAATCACTAGAGAGCAGCGGTGACATCACTGAGAATGCAGCTTATCCAATCACTAGAGAGCAGCGGTGACATCACTGAGAATGCAGCCTATCCACTCACTAGAGAGCAGCGGTGACATCACTGAGAATACAGCCGATCCACTCACTATAGAGCAGCGGTGACATCACTGAGAATGCAGCCGATCCACTCACTAGAGAGCAGCGGTGACATCACTGAGAATGCAGCCTATCCACTCACTAGAGAGCAGCGGTGACATCACTGAGAATGCAGCCTATCCACTCACTAGAGAGCAGCGGTGACATCACTGAGAATGCAGCCTATCCATTCACTAGAGCGCAGCGGTGACATCACTGAGAATGCAGCCTATCCACTCACTAGAGAGCAGCGGTGACATCACTGAGAATACAGCCGATCCACTCACTAGAGAGCAGCGGTGACATCACTGAGAATGTAGCCTATCCACTCACTAGAGAGCAGCGGTGACATCACTGAGAATACAGCCGATCCACTCACTAGAGAGCAGCGGTGACATCACTGAGAATGCAGCCTATCCATTCACTAGAGAGCAGCGGTGACATCACTGAGAATGCAGCCTATCCACTCACTAGAGAGCAGCGGTGACATCACTGAGAATACAGCCGATCCACTCACTAGAGAGCAGCGGTGACATCACTGAGAATGCAGCCTATCCATTCACTAGAGAGCAGCGGTGACATCACTGAGAATGCAGCCTATCCATTCACTAGAGAGCAGCGGTGACATCACTGAGAATGCAGCCTATCCATTCACTAGAGAGCAGCGGTGACATTACTGAGAATGCAGCCTATCCACTCACTAGAGAGCAGCGGTGACATCACTGAGAATGCAGCCTATCCACTCACTAGAGAGCAGCGGTGACATCACTGAGAATGCAGCCTATCCACTCACTAGAGAGCAGCGGTGACATCACTGAGAATGCAGCCTATCCATTCACTAGAGAGCAGCGGTGACATTACTGAGAATGCAGCCTATCCACTCACTAGAGAGCAGCGGTGACATCACTGAGAATGCAGCCTATCCACTCACTAGAGAGCAGCGGTGACATCACTGAGAATGCAGCCTATCCACTCACTAGAGAGCAGCGGTGACATCACTAAGAATGCAGCCTATCCATTCACTAGAGAACAGCGGTGGCATCACTGAGAATGCAGCCTATCCACTCACTAGAGAGCAGCGGTGACATCACTGAGAATGTAGCCTATCCACTCACTAGAGAGCAGCGGTGACATCACTGAGAATACAGCCGATCCACTCACTAGAGAGCAGCGGTGACATCACTGAGAATGCAGCCTATCCATTCACTAGAGAGCAGCGGTGACATCACTGAGAATGCAGCCTATCCATTCACTAGAGAGCAGCGGTGACATTACTGAGAATGCAGCCTATCCACTCACTAGAGAGCAGCGGTGACATCACTGAGAATGCAGCCTATCCACTCACTAGAGAGCAGCGGTGACATCACTGAGAATGCAGCCTATCCACTCACTAGAGAGCAGCGGTGACATCACTGAGACTGTATTCTTGTCCTGCAGGTTTCATGATCTGCTGGTTCTTCCCGTGTAACAGCCCCCCGTCCTCCGGTGGTCCCGCATACAGTTACCTCCCTGACTATGATGTCTAGAAACGCCTGTCCTGATTCTGAAGTCTCTGGATTGACCAGTTCGCATTTACTGCTCCGCATCTACCACTGGTACCGCCACGTCTGAGGATTCGGGGTCCTGTCGCTGGTCAGTATTGCGGTTGGTTTTCGAGCTGGAGCGCTCCCCCTGCGTCACACAGTAGGGATCCTGGGATCGGCCGCACTACTGAAGTATTGTTACTTGTGTACAATTATTGCTACTCTGCTGCCCTCTGGTGGTCGGTGTACAGAATGCACTGGGTGATTTGTCCGTTCCTTTTTTTGTTACTCTGTTTTTTATCGGCCTTGTTGGATTTTATTACTTCCTGCTGGAGTGGATTTTCTACGGTTCAAGCCTGACAGACATTTACCCGCTCATGCTTTGAGTTGAATCTTGTAATTAACGACACTCACCAGTAGGGGCGCTCATCTGCACTGGAATTTTTTAAAATGTATTTATTGTTGTTTTTTTTTTTTTTACTACGTTATTCTTGAAGACACTGTCTGGAGTCCGAGGAAGTCTGATATCCGCCTCCTATCTCATTAGAGGCTCAGGGTTCTTCTTTGTCCCTCCCCTATGCTTTACACTGCAGCACTTCTCACTCAGGTTGGCTGCTGTGTATAATCACAAGCTCAGCAGGAAGTCAGTGCATGGAGAGATGGTTTATAATTCTTTCCTTACTCGGAAACGGAAAACATCACTAGTAAGAAGATGATTATCAGTAAACTGAGGGGAGGAGTCTTAGGAGGAGGGGCCTCTTTAAAGGGGTGGAGCTAACCTATAGACTTTACGTTTGTAAGATGCTATAGTTCTATGATGTGCCCTCCTTGATGCCAGGGTCATTGTGAGTAAATGATAGGAGGCAGAATAAGTGTTATTACAGATCAGCGTGTCAGGCGGCCACTTCTCTCCTGTTATGTCTGTGTGTGGTTCATCCTGTGAGTGTATAATATGTATTATAATCTACGTGCGGGCGAGACAACCCCTTTTATTCCTGGAAATCAGCCCATCTGTTCCCCTTCAATCTAAGGCTATTTATAGGGGACGGTCCTAAGTAAATATGGCTTTATAATGTCTTCTACTCTAGTCACATCCAGAGCTGCATCGTGTCTTATGTCTCCAGTCCCAGACAGCTCTGCCTGCAAGGCCTTGTTCACACAGTGCAGATTTTCTAAAACCAGGGACGGCACCTGAGCAGATGAAACCTACAAAGGAGGGTCTTATAGGGCGGCTCTCCTGGATCACGTTCTGGTTTGGAATTAAAAAATGCGGGCAAAACCTGCACTGTGTGAACAAGGCCGAATACCTCACCTCTCTCTGCTGCCCCCTGCTGGTTAGTTGCTGTTATACAATATTCTCGGTTATTGAATACCCAAGAATATATATGTATTTCCTGCTCTTTTTTTCATCACTGCACTTTTTTGAGTGGCCACCAGAGGGCGCTGTTTGTGCAGGTTTTGGAGGCTGCGGTCGATTTACAGAGAGAGCCACGTATCCCATCTCCTGAGCGATAGACGAGGGACGCCAGCTGTACACTACAACCCCCACCGTCCGCTGCCAAACATCGCAGCCGGGCCACTGGTCACCTCTATTATTTATAGCTGAGAAGTTCATAGAGACCAGTGGGGGGTACAGGGCGGTTATTGGACTGCAGGAAGCTCTGGCGCGGCCCTGGTGCACTGTGGGTAATGGCGCTGCAGCATTATTTAGCATTGAGGTGTAATTCGTTCTATCACTGCAGTATTATCCTCATCATCCTCGCTCGCTGGGACGTGTATTCATCGCCTTTGTCTCTCTTTACGCCGTCTATAGACTCCACCCCCTCTGTTTTTTTTTTGGGGTGATCTGGAATAAACCAATGATCGTCTCCGTCTTATTCTTCTTGTCTCTCGCAGTCACGATACAAAGTCGCCACCATCCCTAAGAGGTAGAACCGCTTGGATTTAAAGGGCCAGTAACCGTAAAGGCCCGAGCTTATAAAAGGTCAGTAGCGTTATAAGAGGATGAGATCACTCACACATATGATATAACTGTCTCGGCACCGGACATATGTGACATAAAGCAGTGATCGGCGCGGGAGGGATTTCTGCACTTCCTGTCACTCCTCATTGATCACGACGATCAGCCGATCTCTGGCCTGAATGGCTGATAATAGAGAACGTACAGGACTGCGACCAATCCAGGTGGAAACCATGACTGCCTGTGTACCCATAATAACCAATCAGAGTCCTTCTTTCATTTTCTGAACTGTGATGGGAAAACAAGGTAGTCACTGGTTCGTTGCTATGGGCAACAAGGAGCAATGACTGCAATGTGGTGAAATATGGGGCCCCTTATCCCGTGTGGTTTTGGGGTGACTGATATTAAGGCTTTAGCTCATACATTAGGGGTTGTTATCAGAGGCTCTTGTGGTTTAGGCGCGCTGGCCCTTTAAGGCTGTTTTCCTGGAAGAGGGGGGGGGCGAGCAGATGTTTTATTTATCTACCAGTCCAGATGTGAACCCTCATCATCCGAGGATATGTAAATAATGAGAGATCAGGCGGATTCCTTGGCCCTCCTAGAACGTTGTGTGGCCCTCTGATGGGCCCGATCGTGCTGCAGGACGCCCATAAAACTCCTCGCCTCCTGCGGGACGTGGATGGTATTACAGGCTGCAGCACTACTAGCAACAACAACCCTCATCATCTGGCTCGTTAACTCCTTCACTGCCCGTGCTGCAGCTCGTATATATTCTGTGGCTGACACCCAGCTTTCCTATAGTCCAGATTATCACGTCTGATCGTTCCCTGCTCCAGAGCCAGGAAGATTTCACATGCAGGATTCTGGAAAAGCTGGGTGACGTGCCGGTGAGAACTGTACTGGCGGCCATACCGTGTGTTACTCGCCGTCCACATAATGAGCCGCGTTGTTTCCCTCGTAGATAATTCCCAACCGTCCTGTGCTTTCCGGAGACATTATAAGGTGTAGCAGCGGGGGAGGGGCGGCGGTATAATTCACGCTCGTATAGTTACCGCTATTGTGTCATTGGACTGTTGTTTGTCTTCTCTTCAGTCCATAGAACATAAGGAGCCTTGTCTGCCGCTCTACACCCGTAATAATGCCAGTCACTGCCAGTCTATGCCTGCCGGGCGCAATATACACAGGACGGGGGTGTAGGATTCAAACCCCAGCCGGATCTCTATACAGCCCCCCTGTAGGTAGTGCCACACACAGCCCCCCTGTAGGTAGTGCCACACACAGCCCTCCTGTAGGTAGTGCCACACACAGCCCCCTGTAGGTAGTGCCACACACAGCCCCCCTGTAGGTAGTGCCACACACAGCCCCCCTGTAGGTAGTGCCACACACAGCCCCCCTGTAGGTAGTGCCACACACAGCCCCCTGTAGGTAATGCCACACACAGCCCCCCTGTAGATATTGCCACACACAGCCCCCCTGTAGATATTGCCACACACAGCCCCCCTGTAGGTAGTGCCACACACAGCCCCCCTGTAGGTAGTGCCACACACAGCCCCCCTGTAGGTAGTGCCACACACAGCCCCCCTGTAGGTAGTGCCACACACAGCCCCCTGTAGGTAGTGCCACACACAGCCCCCTGTAGGTAATGCCACACACAGCCCTCCTGTAGGTAGTGCCACACACAGCCCCCGTAGGTAATGCCACACACAGCCCCCTGTAGGTAATGCCACACACAGCCCCCTGTAGGTAATGCCACACACAGTCCCCTGTAGGTAATGCCACACACAGCCCCCCTGTAGGTAATGCCACACACAACCCCCTGTAGGTAATGCCACACACAGCCCCCCTGTAGGTAATGCCACACACAACCCCCTGTAGGTAATGCCACACACAGCCCCCTGTAGGTAATGCCACACACAGCCCCCCTGTAGGTAGTGCCACACACAGCCCCCTGTAGGTAATGCCACACACAGCCCCCCTGTAGATATTGCCACACACAGCCCCCCTGTAGATATTGCCACACACAGCCCCCCTGTAGGTAGTGCCACACACAGCCCCCCTGTAGGTAGTGCCACACACAGCCCCCCTGTAGGTAGTGCCACACACAGCCCCCCTGTAGGTAGTGCCACACACAGCCCCCTGTAGGTAGTGCCACACACAGCCCCCCTGTAGGTAGTGCCACACACAGCCCCCCTGTAGGTAGTGCCACACACAGCCCCCTGTAGGTAGTGCCACACACAGCCCCCCTGTAGGTAGTGCCACACACAGCCCCCTGTAGGTAATGCCACACACAGCCCTCCTGTAGGTAGTCCCACACACAGCCCCCTGTAGGTAATGCCACACACAGCCCCCCTGTAGGTAATGCCACACACAGCCCCCTGTAGGTAATGCCACACACAGCCCCCCTGTAGGTAGTGCCACACACAGCCCCCTGTAGGTAATGCCACACACAGCCCCCCTGTAGATATTGCCACACACAGCCCCCCTGTAGATATTGCCACACACAGCCCCCCTGTAGGTAGTGCCACACACAGCCCCCCTGTAGGTAGTGCCACACACATCCCCCCTGTAGGTAGTGCCACACACAGCCCCCCTGTAGGTAGTGCCACACAGCCCCCCTGTAGGTAGTGCCACACACAGCCCCCCTGTAGGTAGTGCCACACACAGCCCCCTGTAGGTAGTGCCACACACAGCCCCCCTGTAGGTAATGCCACACACAGCCCCCCTGTAGATATTGCCACACACAGCCCCCCTGTAGATATTGCCACACACAGCCCCCCTGTAGGTAGTGCCACACACAGCCCCCCTGTAGGTAGTGCCACACACAGCCCCCCTGTAGGTAGTGCCACACACAGCCCCCCTGTAGGTAGTGCCACACACAGCCCCCCTGTAGGTAGTGCCACACACAGCCCCCCTGTAGGTAGTGCCACACACAGCCCCCCTGTAGGTAGTGCCACACACAGCCCCCCTGTAGGTAGTGCCACACACAGCCCCCCTGTAGGTAGTGCCACACACAGCCCCCCTGTAGGTAGTGCCACACACAGCCCCCCTGTAGGTAGTGCCACACACAGCCCCCTGTAGGTAGTGCCACACACAGCCCCCCTGTAGGTAGTGCCACACACAGCCCCCCTGTAGGTAGTGCCACACACAGCCCCCCTGTAGGTAGTGCCACACACAGCCCCCTGTAGGTAGTGCCACACACAGCCCCCTGTAGGTAGTGCCACACACAGCCCTCCTGTAGGTAGTGCCACACACAGCCCCCTGTAGGTAATGCCACACACAACCCCCTGTAGGTAATGCCACACACAGCCCCCTGTAGGTAATGCCACACACAGCCCCCTGTAGGTAATGCCACACACAGCCCGCCTGTAGGTAATGCCACACACAGCCCCCCTGTAGATATTGCCACACACAGCCCCCCTGTAGATATTGCCACACACAGCCCCCCTGTAGGTAGTGCCACACACAGCCCCCCTGTAGGTAGTGCCACACACAGCCCCCCTGTAGGTAGTGCCACACACAGCCCCCCTGTAGGTAGTGCCACACACAGCCCCCCTGTAGGTAGTGCCACACACAGCCCCCCTGTAGGTAGTGCCACACACAGCCCCCCTGTAGGTAGTGCCACACACAGCCCCCTGTAGGTAGTGCCACACACAGCCCCCCTGTAGGTAGTGCCACACACAGCCCCCTGTAGGTAATGCCACACACAGCCCTCCTGTAGGTAGTGCCACACACAGCCCCCTGTAGGTAATGCCACACACAACCCCCTGTAGGTAATGCCACACACAGCCCCCCTGTAGGTAGTGCCACACACAGCCCCCCTGTAGGTAGTGCCACACACAGCCCCCTGTAGGTAGTGCCACACACAGCCCTCCTGTAGGTAGTGCCACACACAACCCCCTGTAGGTAATGCCACACACAACCCCCTGTAGGTAATGCCACACACAGCCCCCCTGTAGGTAGTGCCACACACAGCCCCCCTGTAGGTAGTGCCACACACAGCCCCCTGTAGGTAGTGCCACACACAGCCCCCTGTAGGTAGTGCCACACACAGCCCCCCTGTAGGTAGTGCCACACACAGCCCTCCTGTAGGTAGTGCCACACACAGCCCCCTGTAGGTAGTGCCACACACAGCCCCCCTGTAGGTAATGCCACACACAGCCCCCTGTAGGTAATGCCACACACAACCCCCTGTAGGTAATGCCACACACAGCCCCCCTGTAGGTAATGCCACACACAGCCCCCTGTAGGTAATGCCACACACAGCCCCCTGTAGGTAATGCCACACACAGCCCCGCTGTAGGTAGTGCCACACACAGCCCCCCTGTAGGTAGTGCCACACACAGCCCTCCTGTAGGTAGTGCCACACACAGCCCCCCTGTAGGTAGTGCCACACACAGCCCCCCTGTAGGTAGTGCCACACACAGCCCCCTGTAGGTAGTGCCACACACAGCCCCCTGTAGGTAATGCCACACACAGCCCCCCTGTAGGTAATGCCACACACAGCCCCCTGTAGGTAATGCCACACACAGCCCCGCTGTAGGTAGTGCCACACACAGCCCCCCTGTAGGTAGTGCCACACACAGCCCTCCTGTAGGTAGTGCCACACACAGCCCCCCTGTAGGTAGTGCCACACACAGCCCCCCTGTAGGTAGTGCCACACACAGCCCCCTGTAGGTAGTGCCACACACAGCCCTCCTGTAGGTAGTGCCACACACAGCCCCCTGTAGGTAATGCCACACACAACCCCCTGTAGGTAATGCCACACACAGCCCCCCTGTAGGTAATGCCACACACAGCCCCGCTGTAGGTAGTGCCACACACAGCCCTCCTGTAGGTAGTGCCACACACAGCCCCCCTGTAGGTAGTGCCACACACAGCCCCCTGTAGGTAATGCCACACACAGCCCCCCTGTAGGTAGTGCCACACACAGCCCCCTGTAGGTAATGCCACACAGCCCCCTGTAGGTAATGCCACACACAGCCCCCCTGTAGGTAATGCCACACACAGCCCCCCTGTAGGTAGTGCCACACACAGCCCCCCTGTAGGTAGTGCCACACACAGCCCCGCTGTAGGTAGAATCCCCATCATGTGAATAAAGGAGTCCCTCATCCATCCGCACAACATAACACACCGGACACAATAAAGTGCGACTTGTTCTTATTTTATATAAATAGGTTTTAAATAATTCTGTGCATTTTTAACAATAGAAAAAAGTACAATAATATAAAAACATCATCCCTATACATTTCGGACTTGAGGATTGGTTTTCATCCCTCCATACGGTTAACCCTTCCCAGACCTGAGAGTCCCATCTCCGTGGACCGAGGGTGCAGATTGTACCTTTGCGCTGGCCGGGTACCTGCCTCCCCCAGTAGGAGGGTTGTGTCTGATTATGTGCTGGACTATGAGTAGTCCTATAGATTAGTAGTGTCATGCTCTCCGGGTGGAGCTGTTTGGTATTTTAGTGTTTCGGATCAGTCTTGTCCTCTCGACGTGCTACCATACATAGATAGAGCCGCTTGGTGGCATCGCGTTGTCTCAATGCGACGCCTTGTGTGGTCACAAGACCATAAAAATGTGTCAGTTCAGTAACGCTCTAAATGTGGGATTATCCCGTATTAATTAAAACCAAAAGTTTTCAGTGAAAAGCATTATGGGTCACTAAACTAATACATGCAGATGCTTCGGAAAGGTGGGGGTCCTAGAGCTCCTTCTTACGATCATATTTGCTACAGTCATAAGATCCTGTTTACTGGTGGTTGGGCGACGCGAGTCGTCTGATGGGACTTTGTGTATCCTCGTGCTCCAGTAGTGGGGAGAGGGGGGGGGGGTGGATTCTGTGTATCCCCGTCCCATCAGTGAGTATCGGTATGTGGTTTTTGGGAGCGGAGAGTTGGACCTGTGCCATAGACGTACTACAGGGGCTCTTGTACCATAAAATAATAAGCGGACCAATGAATAAATACATAAATAGAATAGAATATTTGAGCTCAGTGGGCCGGACTGTACTAATAGTATATAAATGTGGCTGCCTCCTCTCCAGTAGGGGGCATTGTGCCCCTGTTCTAGTTGAAGACACCCGGTAATACAGATATTTGGCCCACTTGCGTGCCCTTCTCGTGACAATGGGATAAATATGTTCCTTTCAAGCTACGCACTTTGGTAGCTTCAGCACCATCGCAAGGTTTGGTTATGTTCTAAGGAACCGGTTTGACCCTCCTCTAGACTCTTCATTAGGTGAAGACACTTTTGGTAGGTCCTACATTTTGTTGGTTGTGATCCAGAAATCGAAGTCTTCCACTTGAAGAGACCATCTACAATCTTATGGACATTGCTTGGGAGAAGCACCAAGATTGAGGCCACCAGGATAGACGTATTCCTTGGTAGACCTCGTGAGGTGGGATTTTATAGTAGCAAGGCCTCCAATCCTGAGGTGGTCAAAGTCTTCAACTCAACATTAGATCTCCCATTATTGACCTATCATTCTTACTCTTTGACCCGGCACCTTCTAATGACCTTTAAAATGTTCCTCAAATCAAGACCTTCTATTGACCCACCATCGTTATTATTGCATTTGGGGATAGCTACTTGCGCTCTCAGGGCTTTCCTCAAGGTTTGGGTATTAACATATTTATCCTATATAATTAATGTTCATATTAAATATTTTCGGGTATCCAGACCCTACTTTTTACTCCTCAATCAACTCTTTAGAGTATGTTCAAGTCCTTCGAAAGCCTCAACGTTGTGAGTTCTGCGACATGCAGTAAAGTTGGGTGGTCCCCTTGATACCTCTGGCCTTCAAAGTTCTTAGGGGGGATGTAAGGAAATGTCCAGGCAGAGAAGAAGGCCAAGAGGAAGACGTGGGAGAAGCCACCAGTGGTGGACCAGCCATCGTCACCGGATTATGGTAGGAGTCTCTAGTCTTATTGTTCCTATACAAGAGTCTCCAAGGCTCTTGAGATTTCCAATGTGGGGCGTCCGTACCACTGCGGAGATCACCCCTTATTACGAGTCTTCGGATGATTATGTGCTCTGTGAGCCAACCAGGTAGACGTAGGAATGACCATCACATGGCCAAGTTGCCTTAAAAGTTTACCAAGATACTTAAGAAAACGAGGTTGGTTTAGATCTTCATCTTGGTTCTTGAAGAACTTCTTGATACCTTTCCAGCCTAATAATAAAAAACCAAAAACTTATTTGAGCCTCTTTATATCTCCGACCTAGTCTTGAGCTTTTGCTTATTTTCGGCTGTTTCTTGTCCTCCTGAGAATTTCGAGAATTTGCGCTCTTCGTTTCATCCAGTCTTCTGCTGGTTTCTTGGGTTGGGTTGAACGTGTGGACGGTTTGGGGACAAAGAAGGTGTACTTGAGACGTGGCGCTCTCTGGTCACTCACCACCAAAGCTTGAACCATCAAGGACTCCTTCAGAGGTCCGCGTCCTACGATGGTCTCCATGGATTTGGTTGCTCCGCTGTAGCGTAAGGTCAATCCGACTCCAACGTTGACGTCCGTTTCAGATGGCACCAGGATGTAATTACCATTGAGGGCGTAAGATCCATTCTGACGTTTCAAAGCCAGGTAGACCCCGTCGCTGGTGGAGGATGAGCCGCTGTTCTGACGTATCAGGATGTTGGTGGCGCCGGCCGGGATGTTGACCACATCGTTGTAGCCGTACCTGGAAGTGAAATCATAATTCAGAAAATTACTTGTCTACTCTATGGTGGACCTATATTTTAGAGGATGCCACCAGCTGGTGGACACGTGTGGGGTTTTATAGACTCCCGTACTAGTAAGGTCTCACTAAGTGATCGTTTCCTGTCTCGTTTATGACCGTCCATAAATTTGGGGGAGGTTTCCATACGGTCATTTGGTTTGACCTTTGAGGGAAGTGGGTGATTGTGGGGTGACTGCTGCAGAAACGGTCACCCATTAGGTCCTATAAAGTGGGATAGGTAGAGAAAGCAGCACCGGCGACTTCTTACCGGGGTTTTGTAAAGGATCCGTAAGTCTTGGTACAGGCCGAACCGGTTCCTCCACACACCATGCACTTGTCGAATTTCTTCTTGGATCCGATGACACGGTCACATCCGGCATGGACGCAACGGCCCTGAACGCACACGGAGGTGGAGTCCGGAGTACAAGGAGTGCCGTCTGCCACCTATACAAGAAAAGAGAAGGGTTCGTAACTTGGCAAATACTTTTTTTTTTCATGTCTTAAACTCCAGTCACATTCAGAGCTGCATTTATAGTTCTGCTGCTTTTCTGTCAACTCTCAGTCTTTCAGGTCCCTACACCGTTACCCTTTGCCGGATCCATGTCTGGTTAGAGCATTGGATTCATATGAAACTGTTGGAGGCGTGTCTGTCAGCACAGTGCCGACAGATTCCAAGTTGCGTTCAACAGATTTGTGAACGCAGCTTTGGATGTGACTGGAAAATACTCGATGTAGTGAAATAAAGCAACGTTTTGGTTACTCTTTAGTCCTTGATACTCACTCTTGGCTCCAGGACGTAGTAATATCCCAATGGTCGGGACTGGCAGGTGAGTTTACACTGATCTTTCTCGGCAATTCCGTTGTAACGGGGCACCCAGTCCATGGGTGATGGGAACCCCTTAAAGAGGTCGTTCCTGTGGTTGTATACGGCGCACTGCTGTTCTCTATAGGTCATCGCTGCAATATCAAGAAAAGATTGTTCACATTCCCATCATCCTCTTGGTTTCCGCAACCATCTACCTCCGTTTTTGTTTTTGCGGATGACTCTCAAAAAGTTGGCGGGTAGGACAAGTTGTACTCACCGTTGCCGGTAGGGCACTCCTGGATATTACACGACCGATACTGCGTCCGCTTCCCCTCGCAATATTTGCCTCCGTTCCGCGGGACGGGCTTGTTACACCCGCGGTGAGAGAATTGCACGCCGCCTCCGCACGTCCTGGAGCATTCTCCGTAGGGACCCCAAGTGCCCCAGCCTCCATTTACTGGTGTCTGCCGAGAGAAGGACCACGTTAAAACCCCCCAAATCTTTCGGTGTTGATTATTCCTATGAGTCAAGGTCACGAGTACTTACATTATAAGCTTTCATCTCCACCCGGTTGATACATCGCCCGTTCATGCAGGTCTTGCCCACTCCACATTGGGTGCCATCAGCCCATGGGAAATGCTTCGTTTGGCACATGAAGTGACCGTCTATCCTGCCCGTACACCACAGGGATGAGCAGGGGGTGTGCAGGTTGGGGCAATGGCGAGAATCCGGCCCGAAGGTCAACTGGCACTGACGATCGGAGTCGTAGTCGTTACCCGGGAATGGAACCGGTAGACGGAGCGGAGAATGAGGTTTATCCAGAAGACAACGACCTGAAGGGGGAGAAGCATAGTCGGGATTTTAGATTTTTTTATGGTTTAAGGTCATTGACGCCAAAGAGGAAGATCGAGGTCGGGTCGCCAAACGTACCGTTTCCGTTGTCCAAGAAGTCCGTGATGAACTTGGCGCTGCAAGGTGACCACAGCTCCTCTGGGTCTACATAGGACATGACTGGCGCCATCATGTGTCTGGTGTTGCTTGCGGGGCGGTTGATGTCGACGCACGGTTTGGAGTTGTCGTGCAGCATGTTGAACACGTGTCCTACGGAGGATAAGAGACCGCGTGTTACTACGGTTACCGATGACGTCATCAGCTTGTCCTCCACGGAGAAAACATTTCAAGTTACGCAGCCACGTGGTCCGCGATCGATCCTTCGTTTAACTTACCGAGCTCGTGTGCGGCCGTAAACGCGGACTGCAAGCCGTCGTCCTCCACGATGGAGCAGCTGCGAGAGGGATCGCAGACCGTCCCGACATCGGCCATCCCCAGCGTGTCACAAGTGGACACTCCGCAGAGGTTCTAACAACGAAACATACAGTCAGTATACGCGCGTTTCAGTCATTCCTTAAAATGGATCTTATGCTCCAGTCACATCCAGAGCTGCATTCACAGTTCTGCTGTTTTTTCACCAGGCTGTCCGATGTAGAAGATGAGGAGCACAGGCCATTATGTAATATCATCTAAACTGTGAGGGCTGTGACTAACGGACTCGGTAAAATTGTAAATGCAGCTTTGGATGTGACTGGAGTAGAAGACCTGATAAACACATACCTGTCTGGTGAAGAGTATGGCCGTGTCAAAGTGTTCAGAGTCTGAGTCGTTGGGCTTGTTGAGGCCTTTCTGCCACTCACAGAAGTTCCTCAGCATTTCGGCAGCGTTCGTGGTCATCTTCAGTCCGCCATAGGTGTTGGTTTTATCCGCCCGGCCTATCACCACCAGCCGCGTCACCACTACGTTAATTGGGTTTTTCAAGCTCGGGTGTCGGAAGAATTTGGCCGTCGCTGCCATGACCGTCATCAGGTAACGCTTGAGGCCTGCACCGTGGAACGTCGCCATCGTCTCATCCGCAACCACCAGGGTCTCCACGTAACGAGGGACGGACGCGAAACGCTACGGAAAATAAGAGAATGGAAAAACATTTAATAAAGAAACAAAACGAAGTTCATTACAAAAATATTTTTTTGATCTATTTCTGGGAAAGCTGGGTGACCACTAATATGGCTGCCACGCCGGTTGTCACTCCACTTTCCTGGATGGAAAATGCCAGAAGCCGCGTCCTCTAGTCCTATATCGTAGCGTTCCCAGAAACCACTTAACCTGCGGCTGTCAATGCTGGGAGTTGTAGTTCCAGGTTGGAAACCGCTGACGTAGAGGAATGAAAGCGAGATCTGATAATGCAACGAAATGGCATCATACATTGGCGCAATTGTGTCGCGTTGATGAAACACGTTGTTATAACGTGTCGATGGCGGCGGCAAAATGGCAGCTCGCCGGAGATTTTACTCTTCTGGGTTGAAGACGTCAAACCTTGAGTTGGCCTCGCCAGCGTGGAAAGGGTTACGAGAACAGACAGATATTTAGAGAGCAGATAATCGGAGCGCGGTGTTGCAACGCGGAACATATGAGTTATGACCGTAGAAAGGCCTTAATCCCAAGAACGTGGATAAGTGGGGGAAGGGGGGTCTCGGATTTAGGCCTGGCTTCTACATCTCCATCCATAAGGATTACATCACTGCTTACGCGTTTCGCTCGCCGCCAGCAAATAACTGAGCCGATTCTCTTAATACCAGTCCATCCCCAATGTTTTTTTGATGACAGCTTCCTGGAAGAAGCCTCCGAATGCTGCCGGCTGCTTATGTTTATGTCTCGTCGAGGCTTGCGCAAATCCAGTATTAATGGGATGTCCTGGCCGCGCGTTGCGTAAACGCTGCGTGATATGTATTAAGACATATGCGAGGGATGGGCGGGGGGGACAACTGATGGGGACGGGACGTCCTGGTCTTACTGAAATCTCCCCGAAAATCTTCATCTGGACCACGTCGCCTGTCACGTCACTCGTCTTCGATTTATTAGGGTATTTCTTGGAAGGAGACGCGTTTTGATACGGCCATTACCCAGAATGATCCGACGTCTCCTTTCAAGCTACAGCCAAGATACAACGAAGGCTGAGAAAATGTAGAGCGCGGTGAAAGAGGCCCCGAGCGGACGGGCCGCAGATCTTATCGATACGGTACAGTTACCGAGACAATAGACTAACAGGGACTTATTTCCTCTCCGACTTTCTTTCATTTCCTCGAAGGCTCCTTATCCCATTTACTCGGCGTTGTCGCTCATCACAGGATTTTATGGGTCATTGGCCCTGGATGCTGTTCACCTATTGAGCATTGTACGGTAACCCTACCCCTTCCTTCAAGACGTACAAAGAAAACATTCATTCATTCGCTGTCTGGGGTGGGGGGGGGGTATAGGTTGACTGAGTAAGCAATCATACATCGGAGCCTCATGTTTGGACCCCATGATGAGTGATCGCTGGCAACTCTCCACTCATGGTTCCTGTCTACGCTCTGGTGCCAACACAAGAGAAAACTCTACCATCATGCCGCCATGCCATGGAGCCCGTAGATATATCTGATCCTTACTGATCCTCTGCCATAGGTGCGTGCACATAACTGCATGATCTAGGTTTACTTCTGCCCTCGCAGCCCTCTCCTTTGTGTATCCTTCAGGGTGTGTGAATTCGATTGGTCTAACTATGGCTTGTTTTCCTGTCGGGGGACCACCATTGGATACATGGAGCTACTAGTCACATAATGTTCTGTCAGCTGTACAATTTACTGCCTCATCTGCTATGCAAGAGACTTCCTCTTCATGAACACAGGCTTGTTTTCCTTGCTCTATAGGACACTGTCCGTTCATGCTACACAGGCTTGTTTTATCTGCTGTACTAAACACTTCCTCTTCATATTACAGACTTGCTTTCCCTGCTCTATAGGGGACTGTCACTTTGCGCTACACAGGCTTGTGTTATCGGCTGTGCAAGAGCAAATCATATAACATCTCCCTCTTAACGTTACACAGACTTGTCTTTCCTGATCTATAGGGACTGCCTCTTCATGCTGTATAGGCCTGTTTTAACTGCTATATAAGAGACTACCTCTTTATGAACACAGACTTGTCTTTCCTGATCTATAGGAGTCTGCCCCTTCATGCTGTATAGGCCTGTTTTAACTGCTATATAAGAGACTACCTCTTTATGAACACAGACTTGTCTTTCCTGATCTATAGGAGTCTGCCCCTTCATGCTGTATAGGCCTGTTTTAACTGCTATATAAGAGACTACCTCTTCATGGACACAAACTTGTTTTTCCTGAGCTATAGGGACTGCCCTTTCATGCTATATAGGCCTGTTTTATCTGCTATGCAAGAGACTACCTCTTCATGGACACAGACTTGTTTTCCCTGAGCTATAGGCTTGTTTTTCCTGATCTATAGGATACTGCCACTGCATGCTGTATAGGCTTGTTTTATCTGCCATACAAGAGACTCCCTTTTCATATTACACAGATATGAAGACCGGGAGGAGAAGATGAAAGAACCGCATGTGCTGTGGGTGTATTGAGTGAAATACACCCATAGCAATCGCTGGAGTCAATGCGTACGAAGCAGAGATAGACCTTGAGAGCCATCACTTTGTCAACCCAACCTGGACGAATGTCTCGGCTCAAACAATAAGGACCACCTGAAAAATCAGCTTGGAATAAGAGCAAATAGGAAGAAGTCAAAAGAATTAGGAAGAAGATGGGTAACGGGGCTCCGGCGCCGGCACATTTAAAAAAAAAAAGAATCCGGAATTGCTCTGCCAGAGCCGAATGTTCTCCTTCACATTGTCGGCCTACTAAAAGTCGACCAGCAAAATACAACATTGTTAGTGTATCCGAGTGTATCCGATCTCATGGCGTTGGAACTGCCAATGCTACAGGCGGGGTCGGATCGTGCTGATCTTGAGGAGAGAGTGGGCGAGGCGATCGTTTCCGATTCGGGGATCGTTTCCAAATATCACGTTTCTAGAAAACCAGGACTAAGGGGAAGAGGGTTTTATACAAGGATCTCTACAGAAAAGGGATCTCAACCAGACTAGACGGAGCTGTAGGTCCCTTCACGACGGGACAGTCCTGCACATCTAGATCCGTGGTCTCCAACCTGTGGCTCCTCCGCTATTGGGGAACTACAACTCCCATTAAGCGCCCTCAGAGCTGTAGACGATATAACCGCAAGGAAAATCCCCCTCAGCAGAACGTCATCTGTAATAAGGTTTTTCCGTTTATACTCCTATATCTGGGTTAAGATGGAAAAAACGTCTTGGTAGAGTCTTGCTGGAAAATGGATGATTGTAGGAAAAATAGGTTTGTGGTAAAGGCATTAACCAACGTAACC